>NW_005843721.1:26654-34850 GCF_000455745.1 Alligator sinensis | reverse complement strand
CCATCTCTTCAAAACTCCTACTCTGCAGTGCGTCCTTGACTAAATGCCTGAGTTCATTGAAATCAGCTTTCCTAAAGTCTAGCACTTTCACCCTACTAGTTACCTTCCCCACTCGACGTCTTATGATGCATTCTATTATTTGGTGATCACTGTCCCACAGGTGACCACCGATCTGTAGGTCCCCTACCATGTCATCCCCCGTTGCCAATACCAGATCCAGTATGGCATTCCCCCTAGTGGGACCATGTATCTCCTGCGTCAGATGGAGGTCCTGTATACAGGTTAGGAACCTGCGTGAACGGTGGGACTTTGCTGTCTGTGTCTCCCAGCAGATGTCTGGGTAGTTTAGGTCCCCCATGACTACCGCCTCCATAGTTTTTATGGTCTCCAAGAGCTGCCTCAGGAGCCCCAAATCTAGTTCGTCCCCTTGGTGTGGGGGTCTGTATCAGACCTCTACCACCAAATCCCTTTCTCCTTGAACTCCGTGTAATCTAACCCACTATCCTTCTACTTTCTCCTCCTCCAATTCCATCCTCCAGCCATTTCCCTGGGTCTCTTAATATACTTTCTCTGTCTTACTGCTCTGCTTCCAAGCAGACCTCCCCTAGCGAACTTGCTTGGAAGCTGGCCTGTTTATCGCTCGTTGGCCTTAAAGGGTTTTTTTTCCCCCTGCTACCTCATGCCAAGCTGAAAGTCTTGCCCGTCAAAAAAGGGGGGGCCCCCACGAACTAGCCTGCGAACTGCCTGCCAACTGCTTACCCCGGCTCCCTGGCAATTGGCTTAATCTTATGGATTAATAATCAACTGGCTAAATGGGATTGTCTCAGTTTAGAGCAAGTGATTTCTCTGAACTGCCTGTGTTGCTGAGTCAAGTAAACACATTCCTTTACTGCAGTCTACAGCAGCTTTTCTCCACCCGTGGGTCGCGATCCAAAAATGGGTCACAAAAGTATGACATCTGCATTGTTCAGTTCATTTCCTGGGCTCCTCTGCAAGCTGCCTTTGCTTCCAACAAAGGACACTTTTGTTCAGACCCTGGTTTGGGGAGGGAAAGCACCCAATCAGCAAAGTGACTAGTGTGCAGAAGCACTCCATACTTCTGCTTGTTTCTTCCCCTCCCCTTAACATATCAGCCTGTGGCATCAAGATGGTCTTCCTGACACAAGAATGAAGATGTTCAAGTTGACTAATATTAATAGATTCATAACCAAAGAAATCCATAATCATAACTCTTCTGGTCCCACTGCTCAGGAAAAAGGATGTAGGACATGATTTCTTATACTTGGAATACAGTCCCAAAACTGTAATTGAAAAGAACCAGGTGCATACGCCCCCTTGGACTTGCTACAACACTGACCCCGTGACAAGGAAAACAGGATCCCTCTCATCATCACCTACAACCCCCAGGTTGGACACACCATTAGTGACCTTCAGCGCCTGCTGGCAAATAACAGCCATCTCAAGGTAACCTTGAGGTTACCCCCAACCCCCAAGCAACCCCCAACCTCAAACTCTCTCCAGCAAATGACTACCCAACTCCAGTTCTCATTAAGCCACAGGGCTTTGCTACACATCCAGATGCCAGGTGGGCCCCCTCATAAACACATGTAGCCCAGGTGTACTCAGGTATAGACTCCCCTTCTCCAACCAAAAGGAATTGTTAGCTGGCCAGTGGGACCACTCAGTTTCCCTCTGCCCCTATAGATGTCAGGGGACTTAACTATATACAAATGTATTTACACTAACTTTTCACAAGGAAAAGAAACATGGATATACACATATGTACTATATATATATACAGAGAGAGAGAGAGAGAGAGAGAAAGAATATTCAATATGATATCCAAGCAAATAACATAAACAATACCCTCTGGGTAAAGGCTATAAAACCTTATACCAGTGCTCCAGATACAGGTAAGTATCTGATCTGAACAGGTAAACCCCAAAATAAACATAGATAACTAACAAATAAACTATAGATAAGTATAGGTGAACAAGAAGTAAGCCACAATACTGTGAGGAAAGAGAAGAGCCCCAGAGAA
The DNA here is from genome assembly GCF_000455745.1 of Alligator sinensis. Lineage (NCBI taxonomy): Eukaryota > Metazoa > Chordata > Crocodylia > Alligatoridae > Alligator > Alligator sinensis. The sequence continues at coordinate 32,809 of NW_005843721.1, read as the reverse complement.
GTAAAATGGTCCCACCTGAATTGCAAAGAAGTCTGCAGGGCTCCTTCTTCACCCCATGTTTCAGGAGGGAGGGGAGGGGGAGCCAGCTGGGACTCCAGGATAAAAGGAGACCAGGGGCAGGCAAAAGGAGGACACCAGAAAGCAGAAGTGGCTGACTCAGGCAGACAGATGGCAGGGGTAGCCGAAGGCACTGAGAAAGCAACATAGCCCAGGTTGAAGAGAAGCAGCTCTGTGGAGGGAGCTGCTGGGGGAGAGCACCCTGAAGGAAAGGCCAGAGAGAAACTGAAACCCCCAGGAGGCAGTCCAGAGGTATGAGAAAGAAAAAGGGTACCATAAAGTTGGGAATATAAGGGCAGGAGAAGTGCCAGTTTGTTTTCGCTCTCCTTTTTGTTAATGTGAGAGGGAAGTCATCCCAGGTAGATAGTGTGTTTGCAACTATCAGGACAACAGGCCAGTAAAAGAACCAGCTAGGATAAATGGCAGGTCTGTGCCAGGCTCCAAGCCGGGTGAAGTACAACTGGGCCCATTGGGGCTGTTGATTGGCCAGGCCTAGAGACCCACGGAGCATTTGTACTGCTCAGAGGCAGATTGCCGAGATGGCTGAATTAACACCCGGTGGGATGGGTGAGGGTGTAGCGGTTGGTGGAGCCCTCACTACACTAAGACAGATTTCAAGAGCGAAAGCGTCAAAACCCACGCACCCATCTCATGGAAAAATTGGCCAACTGTGGCCTTAGCTACATCACAGTCCAATGGCTGGGGAATTGGCTCTGAGGTCAGACCCAGAGAGTGGTAGGAGACAAAAGCAAATCATCGTGGTGCGCCATGAGCAGTGGTGTCCCCCAAGGCTCCGTCCTTGGGCCTATACTCTTTAACATCTTTATTAATGATGTGGACATTGGTATCAGAAGTGGACTGGCCAAGTTTGCCGATGACACCAAACTTTGGATGTTGGAGAAAAGTGGGAATATCTCCAGGGGTGGTAAGAATGATGGAATTGGGAATGAGGGGTGCTGAAAGAGAGTTTCTTGCATCTGGATGTGAGTGGCAAGTCAGATCATAGAAAGGTAGAACTGGAAGGGGCCTCAGAGGACCACATCTAGTCCAACCCCCTGCTCAAGACAGGATCATCCTTACCCAAAGTGCTCCCAACAAGTGCTCGTCTAACCTAGCCCTAAAACTCTACAGTCAACCTTGTCACACAGTGACAAACCATATTGCCCCAAGACACCAGGAACACCCTAACCTGCCACAGGTTATTAACACCCAGGAGTTCATAAAGTACTGAGAGGCCGAAGTTCTGCCCTTCACAGCAGAAAGCACTTGTGCGCCAACCATCAAATGTCAGAATTGACTAGCTTTCCATTAAAGCTGTAAATGAGGGTGAAAAACCCATTTTCTCCTACACCCTGGGAAACTCTGAGAGGCAGAAAAATGGGGGGGAAATCGTTACCCCTTGCCCCTAAATTGTTAGTGTGAATGTTTAAAAAATATGTCATGTGGGCAAAGTCATATTTTCAGTGGAGGGATGGAGACTAATTAAGGCTTTTTTTAACAGCTCGAGGAAAACAGTAGGAACAATAAACAGGAGCAAAGTGCCCAGACTCTTTATCTGACCCTTGCTTAAGTGTAGGGCAGAGGCAGGGTTGGGGGCACAAAGGGCATGGACACACACAACATCCAAACCGTTCCAAAAAAGTCATCCACTGGGAACCAGATCAAAAGTGTCCCTAGACAAAACTGTTCCCACATACACTACTACAGGTGTGTACCTCCACCTTTTAGGGACCACATTACAGCTGAAAGACCACCAGGGAGTGGTAGCGCACCAGGTCATGTACCTTCCTCCTTCCCAGGATTTCCCTGGGGGTGGGGAGGGAGACCTGCACTGTGGGGGGGGCAGGGAGGGAATGAAGGGTTTACCAGGTGCTGCGGGGCTGTATGCTGTCATTTTTGTGTTTTCTGGAGGCCAGGTGCTCTGGCCTCTCCCCACCATCCCCATGAACTCCCCAGATTTTCCAACTCCTGCTTTGGAAAGCCGTCTTGTCAAGCTCACCTCCCTGCTATTACTCTTGGGGGGATGCGGTCACAGGATCAATTGTGGGGGGAGCAGTTGCAGGTGCTGCTTGCCCTCTGCTTCTGGGCTGCCACTGCTGCTTTCCACCCAACCCACAGCCCATGCCTCAGTTTCCCTGAATGCCTCACCTGCACAGCCCGTGCCTGGACTTGCTTGCACACTACCAAACTCTGTTTTGGAGGGAAGTTGAGGACCCCTGCTTTTTCCCAGAGCACCCACCTTGGGGGGATGCACCCCTCCCTATGCAATGGAGCCGCTTGAGGGAGTGCAGGCTTCAGGGGGTGCAGCCCACTTTCCCCCGCAGCTGGAGGCACCATGACCCATGTGCCTATCAGGTGGCAGCCACCATGATGCCACGCATAAGTCAGGATGCTTCTAACTGCGAGGGAAAACAAAGTGCAGCACCCTGACCCATGTTTCCCCCACCCCAGTGGCTCCATAGTGCCCCCGCCCCCCAAGGCAGCTCTATTGCATGGGGCATGCCCCCCATAAATCTGGCTCTATTGCATGGAGATGCATCCCCCACCCCAGCCTGTCAGAAGCCGTGAACACATTCACTAGCTGCACCTCCCTGGAATACTGTTGTTTCCCCACCTCCCCTCCCTCCTTCTCCAGCTGTGGGACAAACAGCACCCCCTGGCAGGGACCCCTTGCCCCCCAGGGGTGCAGAGTGGAAGGAAACAGGGAGGCAGAGGCAGCCCTCTGGCAGCTGTAGCTGCCCAGCTTCCAGGGGATTTCAGGAGCATTTTTAAATCCTGTTTTTGATTGATTGAGCTGTGTCCAGACAGTGTAACTGATAACAGCTGTAATGCTGCATGAATTGTAGTGTCCTGGGCATTTTATTTGGTCAGTGCTGCTAATATTTGCCCATGAGCCAGATCCAGCCCACCAAGGGGCTAGCAGCGGGTCCCTTGGTCACATCTGTTCCAGGCATTGGGGGCAGCCCAGGCTGTGGTAAGGCCGGTCCTGCTGCCTCGCAGCATGCAGCAGGACTAGGATGGCATGTTCACCGCACTCATTTCCCGGCAGCCCTGGTGATGCTAGCTCCTTCTGGTTACCGTTGTCACTAGAACTAACCCTGCTGCCCAGGCACCCTGGCCCATCCATCCCGCACCCACCGCCCGGGGCAGGTCCCACATGGGTAGGGAGCACAACCAGGTGGATAGGATGGGGCTGTGGGCAGGTAGAATTGGGATCTTTGGGCAGTAACAGCACTAGGCTGGGGCCAGAGCCAGAGCTGCAATCCCTGCCTACCTGTCCTGCTCCAGGGTACCACTCTCTCCTTGTCCTCAGCCCAATCCCAGCTGCCCAGCAAGAACCGAATGCTGCTTCTCCACCCCTTTGCTGGACTTTTTCTCTAAATGTAATCCATGCCCATTTCCAATCTCCCGTGCAGCTCACAGAAAATTTCCTTTCCCCAACCCCTCTGTTCATTAAAAAAAATAATAACAACCCCCGCATCTGTTCTTTCCCCCCTCTGTGATGTCAGAGGGCATGAAACCTGCCAAGTATCAAGGAGATAGATGTAGGGGTTTCTGGAAAGCTGCACCTCAAGCTGCTGACAAGCAAAACTCACGATGTGTGACTGTGTGTGTTAAGGTACGCCCTCACTAGTGCTGGGGCCTCTACACAACACAGTAGTGTGCCCCAATGAGGGCTCCTCCTCCCCTACAGCCTCAGACCAGTTCACCGGTTTGAAATAACTTAGTGAGCAGCACACAAGCACCAGCAGCATCTCAGGCAGCCAAACAGTAAAAGTCAATACGAGAGCAGTCCTTCCCCCTCCCTCTCCTTACTTTCTGTTTCCCTGCAGGCAAGCCTCAGCTTCAAAACTCCAAACGTGATCTGGTGCTCCCCCAGACTTGGGAGGCACCAACCAATTGCCCATGCTCTGCCTATTCCTCTTTTGCCCAAGTTATATTTATTCACTTGGGTTAGCCATCTTCCGGATTCATTTTAAATCAGGAACAGTATTTTCCCATCTGCTCCTTTCACTGGGTGCAGGTCTTGACCATAATTCAAGCTAAGCATGCAGTTTCAGCTGAGCACAAAAGTCAAACCCAGGCCTGAAGGCCTCTAGGTCCTAACACTTCCTCCTGCTCCTGGGCTCCCTGCTTCCTGTGCCACTCTCGTGTGCCCCACAGCCCCCACCAGGTCCCGCAGCTGCCTGGAACACCTTCATAGAGCTTGCTTTCATGAAGCTTGCACCTTCATAGAGCAAAGCTCTCTTTGCTCTGCTTACCTCTCAGTGCTGCTGCATAGAGAAGAGAACAGCATCCAAAAAGAAAAGGAAAGAAAATGGAAAAGGAAGGGCTTGGTAAGCAAGACGAGCTCTGAACGGTGACAGGCAGGAAATGGGCAGAGAGTACATTAAAATACACCGGAACACACAAAGCAAGAACCAAGTAATGTGAAATTGAAAGATGGAGGGGGAGAAAGGGAGGGATTATATCTAGGGCTGTCCCTGGGGAGGTAAATTGGGGCGACCGCCCTGGGCTCTGCACTTTGGGGGACCCTGTGCAGAGCAGTGGTGACGCAGAGCTGGGCAGAGCAGCGGCCCCACACCCAACCGCTCGCTACCCCCTGCCACCGCCACCACTGCTGCCGTCAATGGCAGTGGCAGCTTCTTCCGGTCCAGGGCGCATGGGATCAGAGCGGAGGCGGGCCCTGCGTGGGCTGATTTGCCCCGGGCCTGCACCCTGCTCAGGACAGCTCTGATTATATCAACAGTGTGAATCTCCAGGAAGCTGCTCAACTTGCAGTGACTGCTTGTTTGTGTCACCATGATGAAAAAGCAGTTTTTCATCACTAGTCACAATGTGAAATGTGTAACAAAATACACATCTGCCATCAAAACTCTCATGACAGAGTCAGCTGCCTGAAGACAGGTCTCAACCACCAGCTGCAAGCATGCAGGACCCACCCCTGCAAGAGTCCCAAAGCTGGGGATGGGCCATTGTTCTGGGAACTGATGGCACCAGTCCTCCTTAGCATCCCGAGCCCACCCAGAATTGCTGCTGTGTGGGAACCACTGTCACCAGCAGTCTCAAGCCATGTCATAGGGGCTACCTGAAGCTTCTCCATGAGGCAGGGCCCAGTGCAATGGTGCTCTGATGTACCTTGGCAGGATGTTACAGTGCCTCAGGGTATAAACTGGCATTGTCTGCTGGGCTCCTTGCGTGCTTGTACACACGATGGGAGTGTAATCCTTTGGGTTGCTGTCTATGCTCCCTAAATTAAAATGGTGAGTTTTTAATTGAAACCTCATGGTTCCAATTTCCATCACTGTGTAAAAGTGATTGTTCTGGTGACCGCAGGTGCCTGCTGAAGGCAGAAGCAGAGAGGGGCCCAATCCTTTTTTTTTTTTTTTTTTTTAGTGGAGTCGGCCCTCTTCTCCCACAGCTGGGGATGCCATTAATCTGTTTTGGATGATTAGATTAGGAGATTTGGGTCTCTCAGACTCTCTTTTCACAGCCCCTGTTCTCATACAAAATGAGTCCTTTCATGGACTGAAGTCAGAAGCAAGCCAGAGGCTGGAGCCACAGGGGCACAGGACAGGACTAGAGGGACATGGGACTAACTTTAGTCTCAAGGCCCTACACACGTAGACATCTGCCAAAAATCACTTAATGCTCATTGGCTTAATGCATTAAACTTAGTTGTTCTTATTTGCACATGTAGATGCGCCCTATGACTTTATGATGCAGGCTGGGTGATAATAGACTAGCCTCCTGCCACCAGGTCCTTGCAGTCAGGCTTCCATCAAGCCCAGGAGGAGCCCTGGGTGTGATCCTCATCCCAGCATCCTCCAGTTGGTATCCCCCCACCAGTAAACTTTAGCTGCACCTGTGGGGCTGGAGGTGCAGGCTGCTTCCCATTACCCAGTGAGGAGACCCCTACCACAACTGGCTGAAGATAGGGGAAGACATTTCTCTCCTGGGACGAGACGATGTTCAGAGGTCTCGGGTTCCTGTTGCTGCCTCCTGGTGTAGGAATACATCTGGTGAGGATGTCACGACAGGAGCTGGTGGTTCTGTCTCTAGGAACAGTGGACATAGGGCAGCTGTCACTACTCTTG
>NW_005843721.1:19403-26618 GCF_000455745.1 Alligator sinensis | reverse complement strand
TGTGTTCAGCAGTTTGATGGTATATGGGGAGAGATTTGTTTGCCTGGGGACTGGTTGCAGTCTCTTAAAGCAGTTGGGGACTGCTCCAGTGCAGGATCTGTGCAGTGCAGAATCTGAATGTGTGCAGCAGCTGCTCCTGGCCTTGTGTAGAGTAATCCCTGCCCTCCTCTCTGTGAGGGAAAAGAGATCTAGGCAGATAGGCAGAGACCTACATCACAGCACCCACTTTCTTCCCAACAGAGCCTGTTTTTTTCTGAACCAAAAGCAGGAGGTGAAGGTGGCTAGAGTTCCCACGAATTCCCCTCCTGCACCATCAAACAGGACTTCTATAAGCACCTTGTTCCTTCTATGCAGGGGTTTCAACCACTGTCCTACAACAGGCCATACTCCTCTCCTCTCCGGATAGGAAAGCTGAGTTTTCTGGGCTCTAGGAAAGTGAACAAGACCAGTGCAAACCAACTGTTTCATGGAAGGGTGGTTGCTGGACAGATGCTCACTGCCTGGAAGAACCCAGATCTCACAGGGATAGTTTCCTGCCTTGATCTACAGGCAGCTTTCCCAGTCCCTTTCCTCCCATCATCCATCTTTCAGCCAAGTTAACTGGGCCATAAAGATCACCATCACTTAAATGCCACAGTACCCACACAAGATGATTCAATGAAAGGAGTACAAATAGACCATGATATAATCACACAGCACCAGGACACAGGCAGAAGAAAAAAAAAATCATTCGGTGCTTCTATGGGCACAACTACCACCGCAGGTTCATTTCTGGATAAGGACACTAGAAAATTACATTTTTATATCAGTTTATAATCAGTTTATATACAAAATTTGTTAATGGCGTCAGTGCTTCATGCTTCTTAGCAGGGGCTGTTGAGTGGCTGTCAGTCTTTTCCACATCCCACCCCTGCTCCCAAAAGAATAAGCATCAGCTCCAGGGCCCTGGGGTCTCCGCAGTCCAATGACCCTCAAGAATCTTCAGTCACAGGTCCCTTTCTCCCAGGCTCCTACAACTTTTATGTTGAGCAAGTGGGACCAGGTCACTACATTTCCCATGAGGCTGTCTCAGACAGCAAGGCCATGGGTAGAAGTCAGCTGTAACTGGCTGTACCAAGGGTTTCATGGGGACTGACAGGAGCCAGTCCAGCGAGCAGAGCTTGTTGGTGGGAGAATAAAAGTACCGCAAATTAAATATGAAGGCATTTTGATGATGTCAGACTACCACTTCTCTCTGCTTTGTTCATCATTAAAGCAGAAGCCAGCCCCAGGGCTTGCTGTTCAGATGGCAGCTCTGTGTGCCGATTCCAGTAGACAGACAGCTTGGGGGCCAGTCTGGACTAGCCCCAGAGCCAGCATATAGAGCCAGTCCAGCATGGATGCAGCCTGCAGCCTGTGCCCTGGACCCCCTGTGCCGTGTGCAGCATTGGGTCTAGCCTGCACACTGCATGAAGTGAAAGCACTGGAGTAGGGCAAGCAAATGCTGCATGTGGCTCATGGACTGTACCCATGCTGCATGGGGCACAAGGGAGTCCTGATCTGCCCAAGGGGAGATGAATTTGATATCCCTGCATTACCTGGAAGTGATTTCAGGCCTGCCCATGTCCCCATCTTTCCCTGTGTTTCTTCCAGGGAGGCCCTCATTGTCACGGTTCCTGCTACTCTCCCATCCAGGTCCAGATCTGCTTGGCTGCCAGAACCCATCACTCAAAACCAGTCAAAATCCTCCTGTTTCCTCTACCCCCTACTGTTTCATGCTAGGATCGCGCATGGCCAGCCCATCCACATCACACCACACACTTTCTCCCCTCACTCCTCTTCTGACCGGACAGAGTGCTGCTGCTGCTGGGCTTCCAATTACTCTGCACCCTCACAATACATTGCCCCTCCCCAAACTGTACTCTGCAGAACAGCACCCCCCAAGCCTCAAATCCTTGCTTCCCTCTCCCATTTCCAGGAGCATATAAACCCACAGCCTGGTGTATGGGGAAGTGAAGTTATTTCAGGCCAGATGCTGGACCTTCCCCCACCCCTGCACCAAGGTATAGGTTGTGGGAAGGAGAATGAAGTGAGAACTGGCAGAAACTGACCCTTGACAAAGAGGGCCTGGTCTGTGGGCCTGCTGGTGCTGGGAAAGAGCAGAGCTAGACTTGAAGCTCTTCCCACACTCCTTGCACTGGTTTGGCTTTTCCCCCGTGTGGACACGCTGATGGACACGGAGGTGGGATGGGTGTTTGAAGCTCTTCCCACATTCACTGCAGCTATATGGCTTCTCCCCCGTGTGAACACGCTGGTGAACACGGAGGTGGGAGGGGTCAGTGAAGCTTTTCCCACACTCCGTGCACTGGTACGGCTTCTCCCCTGTGTGGACACGCTGGTGCACACGGAGATTGGAAGGGTTGGTGAAGCTCTTCCCGCATTCAGTGCAGCAGTATGGTTTCTCCCCAGTGTGGACACGCTGGTGGACACGAAGGGAGGATGGGCTGGTGAAGCTTTGCCCACAGTCACTGCAGTGATAGGGCTTCTCCCCAGTGTGGATGCGCTGGTGCTTGGTGAGAGCAGAACGATACCCAAAGCTCTTCCCACATTCAGCACAGTGGTACGGCTTCTCCCCTGTATGGGTGCGTAGGTGGATGCTGAGGTGGGATGGGTTGTCGAAGCTCTTCTCACACTCCGTGCAGCAATATGGCTTCTCTCCAGTGTGGACACGCCGGTGCCTGGTGAGAAAACAGCTCTCCCTGAAGCTCTTCCCACACTCAGTGCAGCGGTATGGCTTCTCCCCAGTGTGGATGCGCTGGTGAATTCGGAGGTGCGATGGGCGGGTGAAACTCTTCCCACACTGGGTACAGTGGTGTGGCTTCTCCCCTGTGTGGACACGCTGGTGGACTTGGAGCTCGGATGGGAAGGCGAAGCTCTTACCACACTCAGCACAGTGGTATGGCTTCTCCCCAGTGTGGATGTGCTGGTGCACACGGAGGTACTCTGGGCGGGCAAAGGCTTTCCCGCACTCAGGGCAGAGGTGGGGGCGCTCCCCAGAATGCGTTCTCTGGTGAGCAACGAGACGGTATTTGTACCGGAAACTCTTCCCACACTCAGCGCAGGGGTGGGCTGTCTCTCTCCTGTGGGTCCCCCTGTGCGCCCTGAGTTCTTGTTGGTCCTTGAAGCTCTCACTGCACTCCCTACATTGGTACATTGCTTCCCCTTTCTGAGCTCTGCCTTTCTGACTCAAGCGGCTGTGAGATCCAAATCTTTTTCCACACAAAGGGTTCTTTTGGGGCTCAGTTGTTCCTTGTGCAGGTAACTGGCTTTGGACTGGAACCAGCTCCAGATTTGAAGACCCTTCCTCAAGAGGCTGCTGCTCATCTCTGCTGGGAGTTCTGACACCTGCTGGATGGAGAGGAAAACCCAGACATTAGTTTGTGTGCTGCTGGCAAAAGGATAATCCCCAGTGCTGGGATGGGCCCCAAAGCAGGCCTGGGCCTTGGCACTCTGGGCCCCTAAGAGAACAAGTCTAGGTCCAGGTGTTCCACAGTGGGGGTAGACAGGCGGGTCAGTGCACAGTGCTGATGTTCCCTAGTGACTTTCAGGATCCAGTTTCCCAGTGGTTCTCTCCCAAATCCAAGCCCAGTTAACAGGGTGTGGAATCAGAAAAAATATGCGCCTTAAACTTTGACTATTTTAGTTATAAGATGACATAACCGCTTTGTGGAGAATTGCTGGCTCTGTATAGTAGAACAGATAAGAGAAAGTGTTTGTTCTTTGTAACTCCTCTGCAACTGCTTCGCTCACCGCGGCCTTGAAGATAGCAAAAAATATGTACAACTCTGATTTGCAGGTGCAAGAAGGAGGTTTGTGAACTAACCTCGCCTCCCCCATTAGTTCCCATCCTGATTACAGCAAAGAAATAATGAAGTAATGTTATAGCCGCTTTTCATGCTAATTTCACTATATGATCACGTGAGTTGTAAGCAACTGTTAAAAAGTATATAAGCCTCCTGATTTTGCTCTTGGGGGGGGACCCCTTCCAAGTGCTTGGGAGATCCATGTCACTTTGGAGTCCCCCCTACAGCTGTAGTTTCTTTTAAATAAAAGCTTCTGCTGACCTGACCCAAAAGTATGCTGCGTGTGTTTCCACGACAATTCCTGGTGCCGTGACTCGGATCCAGAACACAGGCTGAGAAAGGAGGACCGCAGACTGCCCCCCCGAACCCCGAGGCGCCAAACTTGAGAGGTAAGAGACCTAATTCAAAATCTCTATTGGGGTTTCGGAGGAGGACTGCCTGTAGGCTCCCAACTTGGCCGTGGTAACTGGATCTGAACCTTGTTAAAACAGGTCAGTCTGAACCTTACTGCCGGCTAAAATTTTCTGTCTGGTAAAGGATCCCATTTTGTGTCTGGTAACGTACGTTTTATTTAGGGAGAAACTGTATGAAGCACCTTCATCCTACAGCACATCGGGCTTGTCGTTAATTAACTAAGGCGGTGTGGGGGAGGAGGTCTGGCTGACTGAATGAATGTGCATGTGTGTGTATTTAGAAATATGAGCCACTGACCAGGTCTGAGACTACGGTTGGGTTCAGCCGCCCCAATTCTGCCTGACAGGGCAGTTTTGAAAGCAAGGGGGCCCAACTGGAACCTCGTGACCCAGTGGACAGGGCTTCCCAGTGATTGAATAAATGTGTGTGTGTGCATTTAGAAAAATGAGCCACTGACCAGGTCTGGGACTAAGGCTGGGTCTAGCCGCCCCGATTCTGCCTAAAAAAGGTAGCGTCGAAAGCAAGGGGGCCCAGCTGAAACCTCGTGACCCAGTGGACAGGGCGTCTGAGTGATTTTGTCTTTTCCAAACCCCTTGTCCCAGTAGCTTCTGCCGAGAGCAGGAGTGAAAGGATTCCTCTTGTGTTTCCCATTCCCATTTCCATTTTATGAGCCGGTGTCGGGTCAGAAGCCTTTTGTCTGGGCAGTGAAAAACTGCGGGGCAAGGCACTGAGCGGCCCGGACATCCTAAATAAGCCTCTCCTACGTCTCCCTGTGTGACTGAAAATGGGAACGAGTCAGTCTAAACAAGTTCCCGTCCCCCCTAAGGGGACTCCGGCGTACTTTATGTACACACACTATTCTCCCGAGGCTTGCAAGTACCTGGATAAGTGGAACTGGTATACTAGGGATGATCCTGTGAAGCATTTTCCACAAGAAGGAACATTTGATCAGGATAAAATAGTGCACTTAAGAGGGGCTTTAGAGTCCCGTGGATCCAAAACACCACAAAACCAGTGGGACGCGTTCTTTTATTGGTATGATGAAATGTCCAAAAGGCGGACAGAATCTCAAACTAGGAGCCTAAAAGACTCTCAAGAAAAATTAAAACAGCAGTTACAAGCTGTTCGGGAGAAATTGGCTGCTCCCCCAAATTACACGCCGGCCACCGCTCCGATGTATCCAGCATTGCCCGGGGCGCCCCCACCACCGGAGCCAGCAGAGGATATCCTTGACCTTTGTTCGAACCCTGCTCTCCTGGGACTCCCACATCAGCAACAACCGGTTCAACATCAGGCTGCAGCCCAGGCTAGTAACTCATTAGCTGAAGCTCCTTCAGTAAATCCATCCACGGAGCTTAATAGTCTGGACTCATCCACCATATCTGCCACTCAATCATCACCAGTGTGGCAATTTACTCCTGGGTCACAACCCACCACAGGTGTATTTAGAAGAATGGGAATAGGCATGGAAAGATCTCCCATCAATCTTAGATCCCGAGCTGCACAAGTTTACCCCCTAAGACAAATGCCAGGCATTGGCACCGATGGACAAAATATAGTAACCGTGCATGCACCCTGGACTCCAGGTGATCTCTACAATTTAACTCAAAAATTCCCCAAAATCAGGGAAGACCCAGAAAAATTTCAGGAAGAATTGCAGACTGTTATAAATTGTTATAATCCAACATGGGCTGACATTAATCAGCTCATGCGATCGATTTTGCCCAAGGAAACTATGCTACGTCTGTATGCTGCCTGTACTTGGCCAGATCAAAACCCAGGGATTGGCCAAGACTTTATTGACAAGAGAAATGCTTTGGTTCAGGCAGTTCTCACAATTTGCCCAAAAAAGGCAGACTGGACCAAAATAAATACCTGTAAACAAAACAAAAATGAACACCCCAGTGACTATTTGGAACGCCTCAAACAGGCATTTGAACGATACTCAGGAATGGATAACCCAGTCGGAAATGCTAAACAAGCAATAGTGGCAGCATTCATCCAGGGACTTAACCCTAAAATTGCTGAGAAAATTCAAACAGTAATTATTGGCTGGGAAACTAAAGATTTGACTGAAGTCCTTGCTGCGGCTAACCATTTTCATAACAAATTGGAACGGTCTAAAGACAATGCCGAGTTTAAGTTAATGGCCTTACAGATTTCTCAGTTGCAGGGTCCAGGTAGAGGAAGGGGACGAGGACGGGGAAGGGGAGGCCCGGGTAGATTCAGGGGAAGAGATAGATCCTTGAGCCCACAAAACCCAGGCTATGGGAACCAATGTCATTATTGCAAGCAAGAAGGACATTGGAAATCAGAATGCCCCAAGCGCCCCGGCCAAGGACCCAGACCCCAGTCCCTGCCCCCACCTCCACTTCCTGTCAATTTTCCCAGTGTTGAATAGGACAGCCTGAGGGACAGTGACATCATCGCTCCTTTGCTTGCTACTGACCAATCTGGTCCGTTTGTTGAATGCCTTATTTCTGGTAAACCTGTCTCCTGTCTTGTCGACACCGGAGCATCCCGCTCCACGCTAAAGGCTGCTGAGTTTCCTTTTCTACCTTATTCTCCTGAAACTATAAATGCTGTCGGTATAGGCGGACAACCTATCCCACATCCCGTCTCTGAACCTGTCTCCATCTCTATTGGCCCTTTGTCTGAAAATCATGCCTTTCTTCTTAGCCCCTGTGCACCTGTCAACCTTCTTGGTAAGGATTTGTTGTGTAAACTGGGATGCGTGATTTATTGTAGCCCAGATGGTGTTTACCTTGAGGTACCAGAACATAGGGAAACTGAGCTTGTGGCTTTGCTAACCCAGGAGTACTCTGAACCTGACACTTCCTACTTGCAAGAGGAACTGTTGGCACGAGTACCTCCACAGCTGTGGTCCACCCATGCAAATGAAGTGGGGCACATGCTGAGTGCTGAACCAGTGCGTATCATCTTGAACCCTGCCAAGCCA
>NW_005843721.1:9438-15028 GCF_000455745.1 Alligator sinensis | reverse complement strand
TTACAAAAGTGTGAGCAGATTAAAAGAAAACATGAAAGGCTGCATGATGAAATAGAGGGGCTCATGAGAATAAAAATTTAAGGGTAAAGTGAGACTAAATAGTCTCAAAGGGGGGGAACTGTGGAATCAGAAAAAATATGCGCCTTAAACTTTGACTATTTTAGTTATAAGATGACATAACCGCTTTGTGGAGAATTGCTGGCTCTGTATAGTAGAACAGATAAGAGAAAGTGTTTGTTCTTTGTAACTCCTCTGCAACTGCTTCGCTCACCGCGGCCTTGAAGATAGCAAAAAATATGTACAACTCTGATTTGCAGGTGCAAGAAGGAGGTTTGTGAACTAACCTCGCCTCCCCCATTAGTTCCCATCCTGATTACAGCAAAGAAATAATAAAGTAATGTTATAGCCGCTTTTCATGCTAATTTCACTATATGATCACGTAAGTTGTAAGCAACTGTTAAAAAGTATATAAGCCTCCTGATTTTGCTCTTGGGGGGGGACCCCTTCCAAGTGCTTGGGAGATCCATGTCACTTTGGAGTCCCCCCTACAGCTGTAGTTTCTTTTAAATAAAAGCTTCTGCTGACCTGACCCAAAAGTATGCTGCGTGTGTTTCCACGACAAGGGAAAAGTATATTAGCTTGGACCTCTTGCAGGGAGGAGATGGAACACACAAGGAACATGTGTGCTAGCACAGAATCTGAATTGCTCAATACTCCCCAAGGCAGAACGTAAAATCAGAACCATCTGCCTAAATGTAGAATGAAGTTCCCTAAGGCCCTGTCTCTAAACAGCAATGGTGGAGCCTGGGAAAGACTGTTCTGAGCACTCCCCCATTCAACCACGTTCCCTAACTTGCTCAAGGCCAAGGTAGTCACCCATGAGGCTGCTTAGGGCTCATCCCCAGAGCTTGTTCTTGAGCTCCCTGTCTGTGGCAGTGCTGAGAATGGAATCTGGCGGCAAGTCTGAAGCAGCCTCAGTGGAAGATTTCTGGGTCTGAAGTCTGTTAGCAGATGTGGTTGTGCAGGGCATGCTGAGTGTTGCCCTCTCTGGGACAGACCACTGCTGCGGTATAAGCAAGCCATAAGGGCTGCTGGGTTTGGAAGATGAAACAAACCATGTCATCCCCCAAGGAAACACGCTGAGAGGAGGGGGTTTACAAGTGATGCACCACGCCTGATGAGAACTCTGTAGCTCTTCTGCTCTTTCCAGAAACAACTTTGCTTCCTATCTGCTTGCAGGGAAGGGTTTGGGTGAGGGAATGAGCCCATGGAAGTTTCCTCTCTCAACAGGTCCCATGTGTTGTCTGTCCCAGAGGAATCTGGACCAGAGCAAAGGCTTGGGGTTAACTTGCACATGGACTCTGGCTCTCAGGTCCCAGCATGGCTGACACAGGGCCCCAGAGATTCAGCACAAAGCGGGATATTCTGGTGCAAACCATAAGTTTAGAACCCCCAAAGCATGTAAGCTCATTAAGCCCACCTGAATGTGGCTGCCACACATGGCCAGAATTACTAATTAAACACTGCCATTGTTCCCTTCCTAAAAAGGAAGTACCAGCAGCATTTGGAGGAGAATCCCAGCCTATCTGCAGCCCAGTCCCTCATTTCTCCCAGAAAATCAGGGAGTAGAAACACACACCTATGCGGAAACCACAAAATCAGGGTAAGCCATTTGAAATCACTGTGCTGGAGTGGCAGATCAAGACAGATTTGGAGGGTTCCAGTACTGCTCAGTACCCAGAGTGACAAGAGGAACTAAGAAGTGGTAACAGGGAGAATTGCTGCAACTCACCTGGGGACAAGCCCTGAGACAATACACTTTCTCCAGGCTCCTCATCACAGACCCAGAGCTCCACCTCCCCTCGTTGGATGTGGTAAATTAAGTCTGGTGTGGGACCTTGATAACCTGTGTGGGGAAGTGGAAAAAGGATGGTTATGTTTGGCTACTCTCCACCCAATCCCCAAATCGAGTTTGAGGAATGGCTCCAATGGCTTCAAACATTGCAAGAGGACCTGGAAGGAAAAGGGAAGGTAGACATTTAGGAAAAGAAACAGAAGGCCCTGCAGGCAGAAACCTTCAATAGATAATAGCCCAAAAAATAACGTCACCCAGATAAGTGGAAGGACAGTCCCTATGACAACCACTGACATTTATATAAAGGACACAAAACTCCCAGTAATATCATGGAAGGGGAGAAGATGTGCAGTGACTTCTGATGTACTAGGAAGGATGAGAAAGCTTGTATGTATTTAAGTTACCAAACTGGCAAGGATAGATAGAAACAGTTTACCTTATCAGGGTAATTCCAGACAGAGAACTAGAAATGGGATTTATCATTGATGACAGTTTGCATTGACAACTTCTGGCAGCAAAGCCAAAGGTAGCTGACTGACAATAATAACTTTGTATGGGGCAGAAAGGAATTCAAGTCAACAGTGCACAAATAAGGATATCTTTACAATAACTGTAGAAACAACTATTTGTTGCTCCAAACAAGACTGTTCCAAGGACCTGTCCCAGCAAAATGAAGTAACTTTTGTATCACATCTTGAGTTTATCCCTGCTCTACAGACCTAGCCTATTTCTAGTTCCTTAACTTCTATTTCCTTTTGCCTAACTTTTTTATATTACTTGACCTAGTTATTTGTTGTCTGCTTTTATCAGGAAACCTAGCCCTTCATCAAGTCTACAAACAGCAATCTGTCCATGCACTGGGAGGATCATCACTGTAGTGGACATGAATGCACAGACTCATAAATCCTAGTGTGTATGATGCACTCCAGTTGGGTCATAGATATGGACAAAAGACATAGTGAGACACATTTTGAGAGCCTGAAAAAGCCCAAACTATAGTATTGGTCAACACAGTTTTCCAGAAAAAAGATCAACATAGAATCACCTAAAAAGAGACAGCCGTTCAATATAAGATTTCCCAATGACTAGAAGTGAAAATAGAATGGAAGTGGAAGGTGGATACCTTGTGAGATGAAGTGCCCCAGCACCATGTGATACTTGCTGACTTTGGGCTATTTTCAAAGAATAATACAGAAAGGGAATAGTGTGGAGAGGGATGAAATGGTAGAAATTAATTCATAACAGAGCGCCTGGGATAGATGGCCAAATCAACCCACAGTCTTGTCATAATACTAAAGAGCTTGATGCAGTTACAGTTTGGGACATGGAGAAATAGACTATACGTACAGCTACGGAAAAAATCTATTAAGTGATACCAAATTGGGTAAGGAAAACAAAGTGGGAAGTGTGGTAGTAGGACATGGAGATTCAATGAACTGCTGAAGTCTTCAAACAGTGGCAAAATGGAGACAGACCAAACCATTTATGCAAAACAGACAAGAGCTGCAACAAGTGCAGTAGTAAGAGAAGCAGTATTGAGTGACACGTATGAGAGTGTATTGAACATAACTCAACAGTAGATGGGAAGAGAAAGAAATGGATAAGATGGCTAAAATTCTCTATGCGTGAAAAAAGGACTTGGATAATGATGTCCCCAGTGCTATTAGTGATGAAAAGAATGGATTAGTTGCTGACCTAAGAGATATCTGGCATGCTTGAAAGATGTGTTTCTAGAATGTCTGGAAAGGAAAATATTCCAAAGAACATTTGCATTCACTGGCACTGTAAATTAAGTTGAAATTCCAGCTGGTGGATCCAAAAGTAAACAGAAAAAATAAAAACACAGAAAAATGGCAGGGTCACGTGCTGGACTTACGGAGGTTACCAAAGCATTAGGACACTGATTCTCAAATAGGGTGTAGCAGCACCCTCAGGTGCCCTTTCAAGGGCACCACAGGGTGCCAAACAACATTAGTGCTGTTAGGTGAGGAAACACGATTCACAAGATAAACCTAGAGACTTCAAATAGGGATCCAGCATTAAGAACATACTGACCTGATGTGATCTTTCTGAGCTCTTTGCAACAGAAAAACTGTTCTATTATTCTTCCTATAACCTAAAAATGAGCATAAACTAAGAGCAGGCATTTAATGAGGGATGCCTCAAGTCTAATGAGTGCCTTGAGTCCAAAAAGGTTGAGAATAAGGAGATGCATTAGGGCATGAAAGGGGATTGTTACCACATTTAATCCAAAAATACCTTTACAGTACAAAATATTCTGGACAAATAGTGAGTAAATGCAATATCACAAGTCTTGTCCAAGCTGTAAGGTAATGACTATCAATGTTATAATGCAGAACCATAAATTTACTTAGAAGAAAAATTTTAAAAGCTATCAAAGGAATCCTGCAACAAGTGGAATTTTGGTCATATTACTATGGAAGAATAGAAGAGTATTTCATGGACATGCAGGCAGGAAACGAGGAAGGCATAATTATGTCTCGTACTAGCTGCATCTTAAAAAGGCAAAAATAGGGATTCTACATGTATGTCAAGAGGTAGACCAAAAATACCATGGGTCCCTTAAGGCACGGATAGCGTAATCTAGCTTTGAAAAGAAAGTGGAAGTATTCAATGCCTTTTTAACTTCAGTCTTCACAAACAGGGGTAGCTACCAGATGACAAAGTTAGCAGAAGGAGACAAACAGCTAACAATCCTAGCAGAACAAGGTGGAAATTACTCAAGAAAGCTAGATACTAGAAAGTATCTAGAAAGCGAGATACTTTGAACTCAGTTAGGCCAGAAAATATGCACTTTAGAGTAATGAAAGAAGTGGCTAAGGTAATTTCGGAGTCATTAGCTATCCTCTCTGAGAACTCAAGGAGGTTGGGTAAGGTCCCTCATGATTGTAAAAGGACATATATAGTGCTCATCTTTAAGACAAGGTTAAACAGCCAGCAGCAACAGAAACAGCCAGCATTGTTTCACAAAAAAACTAGTTATACCTGACCAACCTAATTTCCTTCTAAAATGTGACAGGATGTGGAGAGGTCAGTGGATGTGATGTACCTTGTCTTCAGCAAGGCTTTTAGAGAGTCTGTCATAACATTCTCATTAACAAACTAATAAGATACAGACTAAATTAGTGCAAGAGGATACGTAATTAGTTGAATCATCGCACTCAACAAGCAGACACCAATGGCTTAATATCTAGTTGGGAGGAGGTATCAAAAAGGGGCTCCAGGTGTCCATCCTAGTACTGCTTTACGTTGTCATTAATGATTTGGAGATGGGATCAAGTGCATGCTTAGTAAATGTAGCGCATGAAATCAAGTTGGATGGAGTTGCAGACACTGGAGAGCAACAATAGGTTTCACAATGACCTGGATAGTCTGGAAGAATGGTCTGTAATCAACCAAATGAAAATCAAAAAAGGACAAGTGCAAAGTACTGCATTTGGAACAAAGTAATTGCATGTGCAAATGCAGACTGGTAGTACTGCACAAAAGGACCACAGAAGGGATGACAGCAGATCATAAACTGAATATGAGCCAACAGTGTGCTCATGTCGCAAAAAATATCAACAGCATACTGGGCTGCATTAACAGGAGTGTCGCTTGCTAATCAGGGGAAGTGATTCTTCTGCTCGTTTCAGCACTGGCAAGGCCTCACTTGGAGAACTGGGTCCAGTTTTGGGCACCACATTTCAGGAAGAATGTAGCCAGATTGGAAAG
>NW_005843721.1:3214-9414 GCF_000455745.1 Alligator sinensis | reverse complement strand
AAAGAGTGTGGTGCAGAGCAACAAAAATGATTAGAGGCCTGGGAAGCATCACTTATCCTTGTAAAGATGGAAGAACTAGCGTTATTTAGCCTGGAAAAGAGAAAAAGGGCGGGGGGGGGCGGAATTGATAACAGTTTTAAAATGTCTGAGGGGCAATTATAGAGAGGATGGAGTTGGGTTTCTCTCTGTGGCTGGAGGGGAGACCATTGCTCCTAATGTTGTCAAGATGAAGCAGACAAAATTTAGGTTGGCAATTAATAGGAAATTTCTGACTTATGTGGATGCTCAAGCATTGAAACAAGCTACTTAGAGAAGTTGTGGAATCTCCATCTCTGAGCATTTTCAAGAGCAGGTTGGATAGACACTTGGCTAGGATGGTATAATCAAGGACGATCCTGCCTTGATCACCCTACGTGACCTCGTGGGGCTTCTTCCAGCCCTACTTTACCACGATCCTAACACAGACATAAGAGAACCACAAAGAATCATCAATAATCAGTCTGGTTTTAGAAAAGGAAAGAATGAAGGACATCCTCAGACACATTTAAGAAAAGTACAGAGAATAAACACTCTACATAATCTTTGTAGATTTAGAACAGCCGTTGTAATTCTTTTTTAGGCTCAAGGTACCTATCTGAAAATCTCAGCTCTTAAATTTTCACTCAGTTTTGATTACAGAAAATGAATAGAGCAATTCTTCTGTTGCAAAGAGCTCAGAAAGACCACAATTGGTCACAGTATTTTTAACAGGAAGGATTCCTATTTGAAATACCTGGGATTATCATGTGAATCGCGTCTGCTTAAATGTCCTGTGACATCCTGTAGCAGAGTGCCTGAGGGGCTCTGTCACTTTAGGAGAGCAAGAGCCCAGGCACAGCAGGGCAGGCAGGAAGGTCACAGCTGCAGTTGGGTTGCCAGTGATCAGTGAATAGGATTAATTAGGAGAAACCTTCAGACAGCCAGAGGAAGTCAGCTGACCAGAAGAGGGGTGGGGTCTGGGGAATATAAAGTAGCTCTAGAGCAGGGGCAGGCAATTATTTTGGGCACAAGGGCCACATGACAGGCAGCCCAGAGCAAATAAATATTAATTTTCTAAATTTTTAGGAGCCCTGCGGGCCAGACAGAATGGCCTGTTGGGCCGCATCCAGCCCCTGGGCCGCATTTTGCCCACCCCTGCTCTAGAGACTTGCTGGTCAGTCTGGCCCTGGGGGAAAAAAAAACAGAGGGAGGTCTGCAAAGGTGCCTGTGAGATAGAAGCCTTGCGAGTATGCTAGGCCCTCCATCAGCCAGAGCTGAGGACTAGCAAAGGATTTAGACCCAGGATTGGGGCTAGTGGTTTAGTTAGAGCCAGAAGGGCTTTTATTTGTCTTTTGACTATAGTTTGAGTCCAGGAAGGCTCAGAAGCCCTGATCTAGGGTGGGTAGGGCTTGCGTTTGATGTTTTGATTCCAGAGGTTTGGGGGTATAGGAGTGGTTACGGTGGTCCCATAGTGCCCACAGGGGAGGTGCTGCAGCCTGACATAGAAACGGAAAGCAAAGAAAGCAAGGCAAGAAATGGAATACCCCAAAGCTTGGTCAGGGTCTGTGAACTAAAGCCAGAGGGCTCAGCTAGAGCAAAAAGGCGGAGGCTGAGAGGCTGAAGCCCAATGCTTCAAAAAATGATAGGTTTGCTCTTAGACCCTCTGGCAGTCTCCCTCCTAAAAAACCTTGACATTAAAGTGAGTAAAAGAAGTGAGGGCCCCTAAAGTTAGAGCTGAGGAAGTTTGCATGGCTTCCAAGGGGTGTCACAGCTGCCCCTGGGGCCCCAAATGCTTACACAACCCAAGGCATCCCTGAAAGGATCTCAAAGCATTGCAGGGTGCCATGGCACCCTGGCTGAGAATCACTCGTCTAGAAAAAGCATTTGAAGAGATCCCAAAGGAAGACCTTTAGTGAAGCTAGACAAAGTAGAAAGCACCAGTAAAGTACATCTGACTAGTAAAAAGTATGTACATTTTACATACCAAACTGACCAGAAAAGCACCTGTAATAAGGAACCTTTGGATGCGAAACTGGTTTTCACTAGGGCTCTGTATTCAGAGCACTTCTTTTTATCACAGTAATGGAAGTCTTTGGAGAAAAACTGCACTGTGGATCTTATTTTGGGAGATTGCCTGCAAATATTCTAAAATTTTAGAAAGGCAAGAACATTTTATAGACTGGTACAGTCATCTGGATGGCATAGGTCTTAAGTAAATACAGTGAAGACAAAGTTAGTGGTCTTTGGAGCTGGAGATATAAAAAGGCACATGTGCAGAAACTTACAGAAATTCCTTGTTAAAAGTACTTGGGTTTTATCATGCATAAAAATATCCCTAGAGGCTGAGCTGAAGACAGGGAAAAAAAAAAACCAGATGCTGATAAAACTTCCATGGATTTAAGCGGGTTTGTAACCAAAGAGAAGTGGATCAGACATCACTGAAATGCGCATTCAAGGATAGTTAAATGTTTGAACAGATACAACAGGAAAGAGAATGAGGAAGTAATAATGCGAAAGAGAATGAGGAAGGGAGTAAGAACAATTCCCCAAGAACAATTCCTTGGTGTATAACTATGAGCACTGGAGTGAAAATGGTGTGGACATGCTGGGAAGAGAGAAAGAGATCATCTTGCAAAATAACTGCTGAATATGGGAGCACCAGGATTTAGACCCAGAGGAGGAGGCTGGCTCAAATTAAGGAGGATATGAAAATTCATGAAGCACAGCACAGGCCTGATAAATGACAGAGTAGTGCAGAGACAGCAAATTTAAACCATCATCCCAACTTTCATGAGAAGATTGTAGAAGAACAGAACCAGAAAAGGAAAGGAACATTTCTAAGCTCACATAGCTCTGGGGTAAGCAAGAAAGAGAACCTTACCCAGGGAATCAAGGGTTTGGTAATTCCTCAGCATCTGGTCCCGGTAAAGCACCTTGTCTCCATCTTCCAGCAGCTCCCACTCTTTCGTACACAGCCACGTCCTCGAAGGCCTCCCGGAGCTGAAGTCACAAGCAATACACACTCAGCCCGTTACTCTAGCCTTTCCAACCCCCACAACCCCGATTCTTATGTGGCACTACAAGGAGTTGTTAGCATGGCTATAAATCTTCCCACCCTTCTGCATAGATGGTACAGTAAAGCCCTTGATGTGGCTACAGCACAGAGTATGTAGGGGGCACTGTTATCAAAACCAAACCAGCAATAGCAACCCAAAAACGTATCCTACTTTACCAGACATCTCTCCAGGGAACCCCAGGGCCTAACCTGCTCTGAGCTTCAATCTGCACCAAGAAGATGCTGGATAGGAACGAACAAGTTCTCAACCCCTGGCTTTAGCAAAGTCTGGTATGCACAGCTCTGCTGCGAGGACTGTGCTTCTCTCCTTCAGCTCATGTTATGGCACAAGCCATGTAGACATTAGGAGATGCTGCCATCATCACTGCACCAACAAACTCTAGGGCAGACAGCTCACGTCTCCCCCTAGGGAAGCAGTTTTCCTGGCAGTGGCTCACAGGGAGAACCCTCGTGCCTGGGCAAGGTGATCCCAGCCATTTATCCTTCTTGCCCAGACACCTCCCCAGGAAACCCCAGGGCCTTACAGCAGCATCAGGAGTCTCCCTGCGCTTCCCACATGGCTCTGGCTCCATAGGGCTCAGGGAATTTACTGCCCCCCGAGAAAGAGAGGGGTCTCCCTGTTGATGTTTTCTACCTGAACCGGGGCTGCTGCAGCCATCCCCGCCGCGTCCTGCAGAGCGGGAACGAGGGGCAGGAGGAGCGAGGCGGCAGGAAGCGGGGCTGCGGATCCTCTTGGCTGCCGGGCAGAAAACAACCTGGGACGAGAACAAAAAAGGCAGCGCGGCGTAGCACACAGACACGACCGCCCGACAGGAACCGCAAAGCGGCCGGATTCCCTCGGCGCGAGTCACCCCCCGAGGCTGTGCGGAGAGCATCGTCTCCAGGGACGCGTTCGTTACCCCCGCGCCAGGGGACCAGGCCTGGGATTCACTTCGCTTTCTCCTCGCGCACTGAGTCCACCCGCCCGACGCCGGAGGGACCCTGCCGGTCTCACGCCCCGTTGCCCCTGGCACGGGCAGCTCACGCGTGTCTCCCCATGACGGCTGTCTGGCATTGCGCAGACGGGTCTGCTGCAAATTCTCCGCACATGAAACCGCACGAACAATGCGGTACTCACGTGGCAGACGGAGGAAGGCTCCTGCAGACGTGACAGCATCAGGCACAGAATTGGGGACAGGCGACAAGCGCTTCAGAGGCTGCAAACAATGACACATGTATGTTGCAAAACACTGTCTTGATGACGCAGGCGTCTAGCACGACCGCAACGCCGGCAGCTGCGCACAGATAGGGCACAAACCACCCCTCCCCTCCCGTCCCATCCCATCCCATCCCCCACCGCAGCCCCGCGCCCACCCGCACTGCCGCGTCCGGGCCGCAGCTCGGGGACAGCCCGCCCCGCGCCAGCCAGCCAATGGCTGCGGCACCGCCCTTCCGTCACGGACGCAGGGCGCCACGATTGGACATTACCAACGCCGCTCAGCGCCGCGCAGCCAATCGCAGCTGGGTGGGGGGGAGGTGTCTAGACGTTCGATCCCTACTGCAAAGCCGGCGGCCGCTCCCTGCCCGCCTTCGGGTGATGTCACGGCGCGCGATGTCACCGCGGATGATGTCACGCTGGATGATGTTCCGGGGCGTTCCCTACGCTGCTGGGTGGAGGCAGGGCGGAGATGAGGGTGAGGCTCCTTGTGCTGCTGCTTGGCTCTGTCCAAGAGCCCCCGACCACACTGGGGCACAGCGCCCGCCCGAGTCTGGGCAGGAGGGGCAGCTCCCTCTGTGCCAGGGGGTCGCGCCTCCCACACCCATGCATGCGGCCCGGGCACTGCAAAGAGCTGGTCCTGCGACGCTCTGTTCAGTGAACGCACAGTATAAGAGAAAAAAAGGGTTCAAAGGGACCTCAGGAGGGCACATTTATTTAGTCCAGCCCCCTGCCGCAAGCAGGGCCAGCCCCAACTCCATCATCCCAGGAAAGGTTTTCTCCAGCAGGGTCTTAAAAGTCTCCAAGGACAGAGATTACATCCCCTCTCTGCATAACCAGTTCCAGTGCTTCCCCACCCTCCCAATGAGAAAGATTTTTCCAATATACAACCTCAACTGCCCTTGCAGCAACTTGAGACAATTGCCCTTGTTCTGTCATCTGCCACCATGGCCTTCTGCCATGGAGGAGACCCGCAGTCCTGCAGTGTCGGAGATGTGCGTGCGAAGCATAAGAGGGGGGCCAGCATGTCTGCCTCACTGTGGAATCAGAAAAAATATATGCCTTAAACTTTGATTATTTTAGTTATAAGATGACATAACCGCTTTGTGGAGAATTGCTGGCTCTGTATAGTAGAACAGATAAGAGAAAGTGTTTGTTCTTTGTAACTCCTCTGCAACTGCTTCGCTCACCGCGGCCTTGAAGATAGCAAAAAGTATGTACAACTCTGATTTGCAGGTGCAAGAAGGAGGTTTGTGAACTAACCTCGCCTCCCCCATTAGTTCCCATCCTGATTACAGCAAAGAAATAATGAAGTAATGTTATAGCCGCTTTTCATGCTAATTTCACTATATGATCACGTGAGTTGTAAGCAACTGTTAAAAAGTATATAAGCCTCCTGATTTTGCTCTTGGGGGGGGACCCCTTCCAAGTGCTTGGAGATCCATGTCACTTTGGAGTCCCCCCTACAGCTGTAGTTTCTTTTGAATAAAAGCTTCTGCTGACCTGACCCAAAAGTATGCTGCGTGTGTTTCCACGACACCTCCCTGGCCAGGGTGGGAAGGCGGCTGGGGCACAGCTGGCCTTGCAGGGCGTGAGCCGAAGGCAGGTGGCCTGGCCCAGGCTTTGCCCAGGGCCCCCACAGGGGCTTGGCGCCACGTGTGCTGGGGCTGGGCTCGAGTGGAGGGGCTGGCTGGCCTGGGACTCCCGCCCGGGGCTGCCTTGCCTCTGGGCTTTGGAGGCCCAGGGCCTGGGGCCTAGGCTGTGCAGCCAGGGCTGGAGGACCTGGCAACGGGGTGCGTGCCAGAGGCGTGGGGTGGAGGCCGTGCTGCCTACGCTCTGCGGGCTGGTAGCTGTGGCCGAGAGGTTAAGGCAATGGGCTTGAAACCCATTGGGGTCTCCCTGCACAGGTTC
>NW_005843721.1:0-656 GCF_000455745.1 Alligator sinensis | reverse complement strand
TCCAATCCACCTCTAGGAGAGAGTCTCACACACAGGCTGGGGCCAATTTTCGATTTATTGTTTGCAAACAAGTTCGACAAGGGAGCTTAATTTACTCAAATCCGTGTCGACCCCAAACAGAGTCTGGGGTTCCTTTTTATAGCTAACATAAACAAAAGATTCTAACGTGTCGCGTAATTATTGGTAGCCCAAGTATTACGTCTTACAACATATGTCTAGCAGGTACATGTTCTATGATGGTTTACATACATGTCTCATTTACATCTTAAATCTCCTCCCTGGGGCCGTCCTTAAGTCCATTTCGGTCATTCTTTGGTCAAGGTCTGAGTTCTTTACATCAGCACCTTTCCCTGTGCCTCTTCTCTTATCTCTCGTAAGGAGTTATTTGTTGCATCTGTTCCTGGCTATGTCTGCAGAAGTCTAGTGCTACTCGTAAATCTATCATTGGCCTACATACCTTAGCAGAAGCAAGTGTGATAATATGCAGAAGCAATTATGTAGTGAAACTAAACAGTTCTCAGCTGTGAAGCCTTTGTGTAGGGAGGTGAGACATTTTTACCACACAGCTGCTACACAAACGTTATTGCAAAATCATAATGACTAGATTATAACATATTTTTACTATAATTCCCCCCTCAAGATGCTTTCTAACTCTA
>NW_005843720.1:59026-59527 GCF_000455745.1 Alligator sinensis | reverse complement strand
AATGGAAATGGAGGCATCAGCGGGTGAGGGATGGGCTGGGGTAGCGGGGAAAGGGGGATGTAGCAGTACAGGTAAAAGTGCAGAGGTGCCTGGGGTGTCAGATGTCCGGCCAGTCGCAGCGTGCCAGAATTCCCCTGTGTATATGGAGTCCATGAGTTTGTGTACCTACTACCTAGGAGGCTGATGAAGTGCAGTTCATAGACCCAGCTCTGAAAAGTGGTTTGTTCATTCAAACAAGCACCTAACCTCATCACCCGAACTGAAGCCAACTTCCTACAGTTGAAAACACAAAACCTGCCAACTCTCTCCAGTACCCCCACACACTGCACACCAGAATCTATCAAAGACAACAAAACCCAACTACCTGTGGGGGCACATTCCCCACAAACTGGCCTTCAGTCTCTCAGGCCTGATCCTGAGAGGGAACAAATTATAATGCAAACCACTTTTCAGAGCTGGGCCTATGAACTGCACTTCATCAGCCTCCTAGGTAGTAGGTAC
>NW_005843720.1:55936-57927 GCF_000455745.1 Alligator sinensis | reverse complement strand
GCTGGGTTCTGGGCCATTGGGACCCCAGCATTGAAGCCATGCCCATGGCCCACATTGGCAGTGGTTGGCGTGGAGGAGACTGGCTGGTGCTAGCACCAGTGCTGGGAGTGCTGGCACGAGAAAGTGGATCCCCCTCTTCCACATCCCCTCGCCTCTGCACTTCGGCCTCCCTGACTTTGTTCACCAGCACCTGTGTCCAGTGATCAAGGGTTTTGGGGCTGCCAGTGCATATTCTCCCCTTCACCCTCAGGTCACACATGCCTGCCATCATGTGGACCATACTGGACCGCAAGGGATCCAGCTGTCTCCTGATGCCCTTCTTCAGCCGCCTCACCAGTTACTGAACATCTGGTGACAGCGGCTTGGCCCAGCCAGGAACACTGATCCCCTGGAGCTTCTCCATTTGGTCATGCAGTTCCCTCACTAGGGGGATCACCTGGCTGAGGAGGGCATCGCCAGTGCTAAGGGTCTCAGTGGCCTCGAGGAAGGGCTTGAGGACCACTAACATCTGGGAGATGGTATCCCACTCAGCTCTGTTCAGGGGGGCGCTGATCCCTATCTCCCCAAACAAGGCCATCTCATGGATGGCCTGCTGTTGCACCACCAGCCTCTCGAGCATCAGGTATGTGGAGTTCCACCGAGTCTCCACATCCTGTATGATTCTGTGGTGCGGGATGCTGAGCTCTGCCTGTTTCTCCTGCAGCATCTTGCCTCCTTGATGCTGCGGTGGAAGTAGTCCACCACCTTCCTGCATTTTGAAATCAGCTGGCTTGTAGCAGTACTTGTGGCAGCACTGTTACCGGCAGCCCTGTCCCCCTCCAAGGCATCCCTCACTATTAGGTGCAGCTTGTGTGCCACACAGCAGATGCCAACAAAGTTGGCATCACAGACAGCCTTCACCATATTGGCCCTGTTGTTGGTGAACATGAACCCGTGGGTGAGCTCAGCCTGCCCAATGAGCCACCCCTGCACCATGCGGTTCATGGCCCCCATGATCTCCCTTGCCGCATGGGACTCATCCAGCACCTCGGCTTGCAGTAGAGCCCACCAACAGCCCGACTGATCACACCAGTGCCCCGTGAGGGAGAGGTAGGCGTGATTGCCACCCCAGCTGCTCCAGATGTCGGAGGTGAAGTACAAGGCTACCTGCAGTCCTGCCTTGTGCAGCTCCTCCCTCAAGTACTCCCTGCATGCCTCATACAGGGAGGGCACCACCACCCTGCTAAAGGTGGTGCATGCGGGCATTTTGTAAAATGGGGCCAGAAATGCTTTGAACTGCCTGAACCCTGGTCGCTCAACTAGGGAGAAGGGCTGGCTATCAAGAGCAAGCATCTCCCCAATGCTGGGGGTGATCTTGCGCGCCTTGGGGACGCACCCTGCCCTTTCTGTCCACCTTTCCCCCACTGGTCCAGGGTAGCCTGCCTCTGCTTTGGGGGTAAGGGGGCTTTGGAGTGAGTGAGGGACTTCCCTTTCAGCACACTCACACTGGTGCCAGGATTAGCAGCAGGAAGAAGGGCAAGGGGCTGATGCCTCCTCAGATGCAGCAGCATGGCTGTGGTGAAGAAGTGTCTCATGTCCTTGCCACAGCTCATGTGCCTTCGGCAGTCCTGGCAGATGGCAAACCTGGAATCATCTGCCACCTCAGAATGCTCCCACACTACACTACTCTCTGCCTCTGGGTTGAGGGCGAGGATCCTGCCTTTTTCCCCTTCTCAGCAGGCTGAGGCTGAACAGCAGAAGGAGCTGCCTCAGCTGAGCCACTTGCCTCCACAACCTTGGCCTCCTCCGAGGTGCTGCTTTCCGGAGGAGACCTGGGTCTAGGGGAAATGTGAGGGGTGTGGAGCACTAACTCTGATTCCCCCTCAGTCCCCAGAATTGCCTGAGCCAGCGCGCTCAGCATCCCTGGTTTCAGCTCCAGCTCCTCCTCTGGCAGTGGGAGGCTCATGCTGAGAGCTGAAATTGGGGTGGAAGAGGCAGTGATTCCACTGGTG
>NW_005843720.1:53066-55749 GCF_000455745.1 Alligator sinensis | reverse complement strand
TGTCTTGTTCTCCTGTGAATATCTGTGTCTATCTTGTGCTGTGAATGAAATTATTTTTGTGTCTATTTTTGTGTCTTCTTTCTGGCTCTCATGATATTGTCTATCTGGTCTTATGCTGTGGATGAAATCATTTTTGTGTTTTCTTTTGTGTCTTCTTTCTGGCTCTCACAATATTGTCTATCTTGTGGTGTGAATGAAATTATTCGTGTTCCTGTGTCTCAATATATTATCTGTGTCTTGCTCTTCTGTAAATATCTGTCTGTCTTCTTCCACTGTGATTTTTTTTCTATATTCTGGGTCTCTGTGTATGTGCGTGTGTGTGTGCATGCATGTGTGCATGTGTGCAAGCAAGCAATCTGTGCCTCGCTGCACAGTGATAGATAACACTGGGTGGGAAAACACAACTGTCTTTTTGCAGTTTCCAAAACAAGTTCCCAAAAAAATAATTCAAAGAAATAAATTGAATTGTAATACTACTAACAATTGAATGGAATAGCTAAGCTAAACTAAGCTAAGCTAAGCTAAATCCTAACCACTCCTTTATAACATGAAAAAGCAGCAGGCAGATCTCAGTCACAGCATTCCTCTCTCACACAGCTGCTGACAGGGAATGAGCTGCAAAAGGCACAGAAGGGCTGGAAACGGGTTTTTATACTTTTTTTAGTCCCACCCCACAGACACTGCCATTGGAAAGGTAGCCAGGGAGAAATCCTTCTCACTGGCTACCTACAGACATCAGTCTTCCCCCCCACATCCTCCCTCACTCCCCCTCCCTCTTCTAATTGCCTCAAAATGGCAGAAGCGGCTCCAAAGCATCCAAAGCAGGTCCGAAGCACTTCAGATGCCCCCCAACCCACTCCAGATACCATTGCTGGTATCCTGTTGTGACCCAGAAGTGCCGCTTCGGACACCGGAGCATCCAAAGTGGGTCCGGATCCGAAGTGGGAGCCGAAGACTTGCACCGCCCTATATAGCACCTATTGTGGACACTTCACATCTCAGGATATAACAGAGATAAAAGACCTAGATCTACACCACAGCTTATTTGATGTCTACTAGAGTAAGAACTGCAGTTTTATGTGGGAAAAATATCTCAGACATCAGAATAATGGTAATTATTTCATGTAGAGGTCTAGCTGGATTTCTACTGGTGACAGAGGATAATGGTGTATGTTTCCAAGGTCTATGTCCATTTTTTGCATTTGAGGTTGCTAGTATGATCATCACAACAAATGAGTAATTCAGTCACATTTGAATGAAAAAAATATATAATTTTTTTGGTGGTGCACATGCACTGATCCTCTTAGTGTATAAGATTCTTGATATTAAAATATACTGTAAAAGCATGATATATACATAGTTCCCCCCTTCTGTGGAGGGAACCATCTGCCAACCTGACCTGTTGTCTTGGGAGGCCTGCTGCTTGCCCAGAGCCCAGATGCAAGATGTCACGGATGGATTACGGAGACTCATCCAGCCTTCTGACCACTACCCCATGCTGGTCATCCATGTGGACACCAATGATACTGCCAGGGATCAAAAGTAACTACAGGGCTCTGGGTGCAAGGGTGAAGGGGACTGGGGCTCAGGCCATGTTCTCTTTGATCCTTCTGGTCAAGGGAAAGGGCCCAGGCAGGAACAGGTGCATCTTGCAGATGAATACATGGCTGTGCAGGTGGTATCACCACAGGGCCTTGGCTTTTTTGACCATGGGATGTTGTTCCAAGAAGAAGGATTGCTGGGAAGAGATGGGATCCACCTGACAAAGAGAGGGAAGAGCATCTTCACAGCCAGGCTTGCTAACCTAGTGAGGAGGGCTTTAAACTAGGTTCACTGGGGGATGGAAACCAAAGCCCTGAGGTAAGTGGGGAAATGGGTGAATTGGAGGAAGAGCAAGCAGGAGGGGGAAACAGAGGAAGTGTTCTCATTAGAAATCAGGGTAATCAAGTTACCTTAGGTGTCTGTACATGAATGCAAGGAGCCTGGGAAACAAGCAGGAACTAATGGAAATCCTTGCATAATCATGGAATTATGATGTGATTGGAATAAGAGAGACTTGGTGGGAGCTTGCATGGCTAGAGCACTATCATTGATGGGTATAAGCTGTTCAGGAAGGACAGGCAGGCAGTGGAGAAGTGGAGGAGGAGTTGCACTTTATGTAAAAGAGCCATATGATTGCTCAGAGCTCCAGTTTGAAACTGAAGATAGGCCGGTTGAAAGTCTCTGGGTTAGGGTCAGAGGGGAGAGCAACAGGGGTGATGTCATGGTGGGGGTCTGCTATAGACCGCCAGGCCAGGAGGAAGTGGTGGATGAGGCTTTCTTCAAACAGCTAGCAAAAGTCCTGCTCATAGGCCCATGGGGGATTTCAGTCACCCTGACATCTGCTGGGAGGGTAATACAGCAGTGCAAAGGAAATCCAGGAAGTTTTTGAAAAGTGCTGGGCACATCTTCCTGGTGCAAGTACTGGAGTGGCCATCTAGGGGCCATGCTCTTCTTGGCCTACTGCTCATAAACAGGGAAAAAATGGTGGGGAATGTAGTAGTGGATGGCACCATGGGCAGCAGTGACCACAAGAAGATTAAGGTCAGGATCCTGAGGAAAGGAAGGAAGGACAGCAGCAAAGTAAGGACCCTGGACTTCAGAAAAGCGGACTTTGATTTGCTTAGGGAACTCATGGGCAGGA
>NW_005843720.1:39162-53047 GCF_000455745.1 Alligator sinensis | reverse complement strand
GGGAAAGAGGAATCCAGGAGAGCTGAATGTACTTTAAAGAAGCCTTACTGAGAGTGCAGGAACAAACCATCCTGTTGTACAGGAAGACCAGCAAGTATGGCAGAAGACCAGCTTGTCTTAGCAGGGAACTCTTCAATAAACTAAATCACAAAAAGGAAGCTTATAAGAAGCGGAAACTTGAACAAAAAACTAGAGAAGAATATAAGAGTGTTGCTTGGGCATGCAGGGATGAAGTCAGGAAGCCCAAAGCATAATGGGGGTTGCAGCTAGCAAGGGATGTAAAGGGTAACAAGAAGGGTTTCTACAAGTATATCAGTAGCAAGAGGACAATCAGGGAAAGTGTAGGTCCATTACTGAATGGGGAAGGGAACCTTGTAACAGAGGATGCAGATAATGCTGAAGTGTTCAATGCCTTTTTCACCTCAGTTTTCACATGCAAGGTTAGCTCCCAGACTACTACACTGGGTAACACAGTTTGAGGAGGAAGTGAGCAGCCAACAGTGGTGAAAGAACAGGTTAAGGACTGTTTGGAAAAGCTGGACATATACAAGTCCATGGGGCCGGATGGGATGCACCTGAGGGTGCTGAGAGAGTTGGCTGATGTGATTGCAGAGCCACTAGACATCATCTTTGAAAACTCATGGTAATCAGAAGAGGTCCCAGATGCTTGGAAAAGGAAAAACATAGTGCCCATACTTAAGAAAGGGGGAAAGGAGAATCCAGCAAACTACAGACCAGTCAGCCTCACCTCAGTCCCTGGAAAAATCATGAAGCAGGTCCTCAAAGAATCCATCTTGAAAAACTTGGAGGAGAAAGTGATTAGGAACAGTCAGCATGGATTCACCAAGGGCAAGTCATGCCTGATCAACCTGATTGCCTTCTATGATGAGATGAATGGCTCTGTGGATGTGGGGAGACCAGTGGATGTGGTATACCTTGATTTTAACAAGGCTTTTGATACAGTCTCCCACAACATTCTCACAGGCAAGCTAAGGTTGTATGGGCTGGATGACTGGACTGTAAGATGGATAGAAAACTGGCTGGAGCATCAGGTTCAGAGGGTAGGAATCAATGACTTGATGTCTTGTTGGCAGCTGGTATTGAGTAGAGTGCCCCAGGGATTGGTCCTGAGGCTGGCTTTATCCAATGTCTTCATCAATGACCTGGAAGATGGCATAGAGTGCACCCTCAGCAGGTTTGCAAAAGACACTAAGCAGAGGGGAGAAGTAGATACGCTGGAGGGTACGGTTAGGATTTGGAGTGACCTAGACAAATTGGAGGATTGGGCCAAAAGAAATCTCATGAGGTTCAATAAGGAGAAATGTGAAGTCCTCCACTTAGGACGAAACAATCCTACACACCAGTACAGGGTGGGGACCAACTGGCTGGGCAGCAACTCTGCAGAAAAGGACCTGGGGGTTACAGTGGACAATATGCTGACTATGAGTCAGCAGTGTGCCTTGTTGCTGAGAAGGCTAACGGCATACTGGGCTGTATCAGTAGGATAGTGTTGTCAGCAGGTCAAGGGAAGTGATTATTCTCCTCTATTCAGCACTGATGAGGCCACATCTGGAGTAATGTGTTCAGTTTTGGGCCCCCCACTACAGAAAGGACGTGGAGAAATTGGAGAGAGGCCAGCGAAGGGCAACAAAAATGGTGAGGGGGCTGCAGGATGCGACTTGTGAGGAGAACCTGAGGAATCTGGGCTTATTTAGTCTAGAGGAGAGAAGACTGCAAGGGGATTTAATAGCAGCCTTCAACTAACTACCTGAAGGGAGGTTCAAAAGAGGATGCTAGACTGTTCTCAGTGGTGGCAGATGAGAGAACAAGAAGCAATGGTCTCAAGTTGCAGCAAGGGAAGTTTAGGTTAGATATTAGAAAGAATTTTCTCACTAGGAGGGTAGTAAAACACTGTAACAGGTTACCCAGAGAGGCTGTAACATCTCTATCCTTGGAGGTTTCTAAGACTCGGCTAGACAAAGCCTTGGCTGGGATGATCTAGTTGGGCATGGTCCTGCTTTGAGCAGGGAGTTGGACTAGATGACCTCCTGAGGTCCCTTCCAACTCTAATTTTCTATGATTCTATGATAGGGTGGATCAGACAGAGAAGAGTTAAGGATGGCTGTGTGCCCATCACCTGATTCACATAAAATTGGAGAAAAATATAAAGGAAAAATGTTCTAGTCTCTTGCAGCTTACTTTGATCAGAAGGAATAACTTTGTTCTGTGTTTGTTTGAATGCCCAACTGTTCTTTGAGGCTGGGATCTAAAAGAGGCTTGATGTGACATTGGTTCCTTCCTGGGCTGGTGAAAGAGTCCATGAGCTTTCACATGAAGCTTTATGATGGGTTATTTTTAATCTATAAAAATGAAATGCAGGAGCCTGTTCTGCTCAGTTCTTCTGTTGTTCTGTTTTTGATCTTATTTATTTTCAACTATAGCTTTTGCTAGATAACATTTTCTATTTTTTTTTTTTTAATTTTGATTAGTTAATTCATTTTTTGCTTGTTTGGGTTCTATACCTTCTGGATAGTCCAAAGGTTAAAAACAATCCCGTATTTTGATGACAATAAAATATAATGTTATCTTAAGGAGATGTAATCCCAATTCTTTTGCAGTAAATATTTTAAAACTAAACAAGGATGGCTAAGTACAGACATTCATGGAGTTTAGGGAGAGGTTAGATCATGTTAAAAATAGCCACCTAAGCTAAATCAGGATGGCGAGGTTAGTGGGAGGGGGGGTTGGGAGGATCAGGGTGACAAGCAGGCTCAGGGGAGATCAGATGGTCTGCTGTGGGGGCAGGCAGAGTCCATGGGAGGGATTGGGGGCAAGTGGGATCTGCAGGGGGATCAGGGGGCAGGCTGGGTTTGCAGTAGGGCTATGCAAAGCTTCGGCCACCGATTTGATTCAGAGGAGATTCGGCCCGATTTGACAGCTGAATCTCCAAGTCCAAATCAAATTGGAAGACTCTTTAAAAGGTCCAAATCAAATCTGAAGCCTCCAAATCAATTCCGAAAAGATTTGGAGATTCAGATCAGCTGGGGAGAGGCAGGCACAGCCGGGCAGCTGCAGGTTCTCCTGAAGATCCTCCAGCTGTGCCTGCCTCTCCCTGAGCAGGGGGAGCTGCAGGAGAAGCCCCCATGGCTGCCCTGCCCGGCCCCAGCCTCCCAGCACTTTAAAAGGAGGGGTGCGGGACTGTGCCGGACTATTTCTGGAGGGTGCCTCCGAAATATATGAAACATTTCCAAAAGATTTCGGACAATTTAGTTTCAGAGCTTTCCGTTTCATTTCGGATTCAGTGTTTCAGGTGCTGAAACGGGCCAAAACACCTCCAGAACAAAATGGCTGCCAAAATATCTTTGCTAAGATAAATGATATATCTTTCATCTAGACTCCATGTCACTCCATTTGACAGCCATGCTTGTTGGATGAGTATGATGAAACATTACCATTTGTTCACACATGTAGGATATCTTGGCACAAAGGACAAAACAATCCATGAGGAACCCCTCCTCCTTCAGGGTCTGGAGAGGCCACAACGCTGAAGATTCCTGACTGTTTATTGAAATCAAAATATTCTGGACTCTTGTGTCCAGTGAATATCCATTTTGTGGCAGTATCAACATGACACTTTCCAACAGAGCTATTTTCCATCTTCTCCCATCTCACAGTATTGAAATAGCACCAGGCCTATGGCCATGTTCTACCTACCAGCCATCGAACTTGCTGTGGCCTAGGGACTTGCATAACGTTCTTCCCCAAAGTGGTATCTGTTTTTTTTAATCGGTCAACAAACCTGTGGTCCTCCCGATGTTGCATTCCATGAACAGGGAGAATAAAGTTTACACTGCTAGTCTTCATACTGCTCCCATGTCCATCTGGGGTGATCATAAGGGCTAAGTAGGTAACTCAGTAACTGTGTTACCAGCTAGTGGATGTACCTCCCCCATACTCTTCCAGAGTTGAGTCAGCATTCTTGGCCTGTACTGTTTGAAGCAGCTGTACTGAAGAGTTTGTATTCATTTATGGAACATTATACACTAGATTTTAACAGTTAGATCTAGTGCCAGATTCAGAAGAACAGTGCTGCAATTAGCCGTGTTGGTCTAAGGACATAGGCAGACAAGGTTCCTTGGGTGAATCTGATATCTTTTATTAGACCAACCCAAATAGTTGGAGAATAGTTATTAAGCAAGCTTTCAGGTTCAAAAACCCTTCGTCAGGCTAAGGAAGTTTCAGCAGCAGTTAGTGTGTGCTGCTCTTCTTCATTCCATCCAGGAAGAGCACACACCAACTGCTGAAACTTCCTTAGCCTGACGAAGGGTTTTTGAACCAGAAAGCTTGCTTAATAACTATTTTCCAACTATTTGGGTTGGTCTAATAAAAGATATCAGATTCACCCAAGGAACCTTGTCTGCCTATGTCCTTAGACCAACACGGCTACAACTTACATCCCTGCAACCTAGTCCTGGCACTTAAAAAAAAAAAAGCCTTGCACTCACCAGCTGCAGCAGCAGGGATCAAGGCCTCTGAGGGCTTCCCACCTGGCACCTGCGCAGCAGCTGCATCATGGCATGGGTGCTGCATGCTGTCTGGATGCTGGGGCCACTAGGGATGAGCAGTGCTGGGCTCAGGCTGACTGATGGAGCCGCCTCAGCTCCCAGACAGTACGCAGTGCCCTGCTGAGCCACACTGCACCCACCGCTGCTGCAGGCAATGAGTGAGTCCTTTCTTTTTAAGTGCTGGGAGGCTAGGGCCAGGCAGGGCAGCCATGGGGGCTTCTCCTGGAGCTCTCTCTACTGGGGAAGAGGCAGGCACAGCTGGAGGAGCCACGGGAGGACCTGCAGCTGCCCGGCTGTGCCTGTCTTTCCCCAGGCAATCCGAATCTCTGAACCAGCACCGAATCTCTGATTCTGATTTAGCCAAATTGAATGGGGACAGCGATTCAAATCACTGAATTAAATCACTGTCCTCCGAATCAGCTGAATCCAAATCTGAATTGAATACTTCCCTATTTGCACAGGCCTAGTCCACAGAGAGTTGCTAGGGTCTGGGAGAGTTTGGTAGTTTCAGAGAGGCTTATGGGCGGGGGGGGCTTGAGTGGGACCAGGAGATCTTTTTAGCCTCCCAGGAGACCTACAATCTCATCTCTCCCACCTCTCCACCCAACAGGACTTACTTTCTTGGCTCCTGGCATCAGTGAATGCTAAT
Organism: Alligator sinensis; assembly: GCF_000455745.1. Classification (NCBI taxonomy): domain Eukaryota; kingdom Metazoa; phylum Chordata; order Crocodylia; family Alligatoridae; genus Alligator; species Alligator sinensis. The sequence continues at coordinate 47,833 of NW_005843720.1, read as the reverse complement.
TAAAACTGGCACCAGAAGTGGCTTGTGGGGTGCAGAATGTGAGGTTCAGGGGGAAAGGTAGATGGCTGGTCTGTTGGGGTGGCAAGGAGTCAGGGGGTTAAAAATAGCCCAGTGCCAGGGGGTCAAGTAGGAAAAGTGCAGCCCTGTGACTCGGGCCAGCGGCTGAGTTCTCTTAACCTTGGGGCTGCTCTGGGAACTGTACAGAAGTTCAAGGAAAGTTAAATCAGTCTAAAAATGGGCAACCCAATCTAAGACTACCTCAGAGTAAGGTTAACTTAGATGGATCGGCCATTTTTAGACTAATTTAACTTTCCTTGAACTTCTATACAGTTTGCTCTTAGATTGAGCTAACTAGGGATCTAGGTGTAAGGTCAACACCTGGGTGAACTAAGTTAAATCAGGTGCCCATTTTTATGTAATCTAACTATTCCCTAGCCCCCTCCCCCTGAATATCTGTACTTAGCCTGTTATGTCTAAGTTATAGTCTTGCATTTTCACTTTTCTTAACCTGCCAAATCAGAATTTTGCAAGTAAAATTAAACCTGTCCCAACAATTAGAAACTAAGCTCAAAACTCAATAAGTTTGAATCTGGCAGTCTTAGATCCCAAGTAATTAAGTTCTCTCCCATTTATAATAATTGAGAAGTAAACAGCAAAATACATATATTCTGCTAAATGGCCATATAATGATATAAACATTTATATCTTGAGCTATGTATCTGAGGAGCCTTTCTCTATTCTAGTGCTGTAAACTATTGTAGAGTATACATAAGCCTTTAATTTTTTAAAGATCTTATGTTCTTTTCTGATAAACATTCTTAAACCTACAGACATATGAGTTGCCTATACACGTGCATCAAGGCTGTTCTGAAGGGCTGTAATTGAAGTGCATTGGAGCAGACTTGATTAATTGAATGTGCAGAGCATTGTAATTACCGCACTCCAATAGACTCCAGCATCACGTGTATCATCATCCCTGCGCTGAAAAATGGCTATAGGAACAACGAGCTTTAGTTAAAGTGGTCCCACTGCCATTTTTCAGTGCGGGGGCACTGATACATATGATGCTATGGGTGCTTAATTAGAGCAGCTCTCTGTGCCTCCCCTCCCCCGCCTCCAGGAGCACATGTATAAATGGAGCTGTATCTGTGACTCTGTTCTTTGAGAACTTCCTTGTTGGGTTAAAAAGTGTCTGCTTTCTTGTTTTTGCTATCTTGATTTTTTGTTTGTTATGTTTCTTACTGTTGTGAGCAATTAATTTTTCAGTTAAAAAAATCATCATATAAAATACCTTGCCTGCCTTTATAATTGTGGGTCCAGACCAATATAAACCTAGGAATAAATGGGCCATATGTTTTTAAGTTAACATTGTTGGGGGGGTTTCTGAATTTCTAGTTGAAAGCTATGATAAGAAGAAAAACTAAATATAATTAGGCAGTTCAAAGCCTTTAGGAAGTCCTATGATTTTAAGATTTTTTTCTGTAACCCTTGTTCTATGTTCTGCTCATTCTTCATGCTGTTGTAGTTTCTTGTCCAGTGTCAGAGGTATGCTTCCTTGTTTTAATCTTTTATGGTAACAATTTGTTTAGACCTTTCTGATGCACAGAACTGTACTTAGAATTCAGAAACTCTTCTACAGAGAATTCAGAGAGGACTGGAAACCTTCAAACACTTTTCTTGTTACTATGGTAAGTTCCTATGTAATTTCTTTAACAGTTCTGGCTACCAAGCTGTCATCTTCTGCTTCAGTTGTGTTTGTATCTGAAGACATTCTGCTGGCACCATTTTATCTGAGCTAGGAGGCTGCCTCTTCTCCTTCTGTTCTGGTGTTGGTCTAAGTCTGAGATCTTCCTTTTACAGGGAAGTGGGATGTTTCTGCCATTGTAAATCTTATTTTGGTTCAAGGTCCTCTTTTAAATGGATGGATCAGATTGGTGAAAAATGAAACTGAGGTGAATACAGTTGCAGCAGGATTAAGATCACACCAGGGCTGGATTAATGCACAGGCAAACTAGGCACACTCCTAGGGCCCTGAGCTGGGGGGGGGGGGGCATTCTTTCCCTCTATAGTGGCAATGCAAATGGCCCTGTCTGCTTCCCTTCCCCTCCCCTCCCCTCTGCAGGCCTCACTGCCATGGTGGCCATCCCCTAGCCATGGCTCGTAGCCCTGCTCCCTGCAGGCAGCAGCGCAGGAGTGAGGAGGCAGGGCCTCAACCGGCCCGTGGCCCATGAGTTTGGTTGCCTAGGGCCCACTAAAGGGTTAATCCAGCCTTGCATCATACCACTTGTGCACACACGTAAGCACACAAAGGGTGAGTTATATGTTCCAGTTAGACCATGTTAAGAGCACTTAAAACATAAACGATTGCACATTAAGTCTTGTTAAAAAGTGCTAGCTGTCCTCTAGGCATCTTAACGTTATGGCACTTTGGGTGGAGGCTATTTTTGAACTGTGCTACCTAGCTTGAGTTAAGATAACATATGGATCCTTACTTGAAATAAAACCACCAATTTGCACACCTCCAATATCCCAGGAGGCACTGCTCCCAGGAGGATTAGCTAACATCCAGGACTCTTGGACAGCTGGGAATAGCTGTGAAGCCCTGGACAGGAGGGGAAAGAGGTGAGGAGACCATAGGGAAGTGCGGGAGCCAGGAGTAAGGAGGGGAAAGAGGTGAAGGAGGCCATAGGGAAGTGTGGGGGCCAGGAGTAGAAGGCAGAGAAGGGGGTAGGGCAGAAGAAGGAATGGAGTGGATGGGTGGGAAGCTGTTGGGCTGATGCCCACCCTGAGTTACTCCCCCAGCCCCTCAGATCACCCCCTCCACCCCTGGATTGCTCCCCTGCCACCCTGCCCAGTTCACTGCCTTGCTGCTCCAATCACCTCCCCACTCCTAAAATCACCCTCCCAGTCCCCTATCAGCCTCCCACCTTCAAATCACTATCCTACTCCTGCAATCAGCCCATGAATAGCAGCAGCAGCAGGGAGAGTTTCCCTTCCCTGCCTGCTCCTGGACTCCCTGCAGCCTGCATCACACATGCATGCCCCTGTCCAGCCCTCACTGGGCCCTGTGTCTGCCCAACAGCTCTTCACAGGGGTAGTGGAGCAAGCGGGAGGGAGTGAGGGAAGAGGAAGCGAGGAGCTGCTGGAAGCTGCAGGGCCCAGTGGGGCAGCACAGGGCTGCTCCAGACATGCAAGGAACTGCCAGGCAGCTCCCACACTGCTGCCCTGTCCCCTCGCTTCTCTGTGGGGAGCTGCTAGGCAGTTGCAGGGCCCAGCAGGGACAACCTTGATCTTAGGCACAGGGAGCTGCCCCTGCCCCCTTCCTGTGGAAGTTGGCAGTGCCCTGATCACCTGGTCCCGTTGCCCTCTCCCTTTTCTCCTCCACTCCTGGCCCCCTTCTCCCATTCTCACACCACCTCTGCCTAGCCATCCTGCCCTCCTTTCCCCCTCTCCCCTCTCCACTGCCCCAGACTGCCACCAGTGGCGGTTCCACCTGCCTTTCTGCTCCCAGGTTCCCTGAAGCTTGTGCTGCCTCACCTGGTCCCACAGCTGAAGGGAGGAGTGGGGAGGGCAAATAACTTCAGGCAGCTGTGGGGCCTGGCAGGGGCTGAATCTGGGCATGTGGGTAGCCTGGGAGCAGGCAGGGAGGGGGAGCCAACCCCCATTGCCACTGCTGTTGAGCCAATTGGGGTGATAGGGGGTGATTAAGGGATGAAGAAGCCAGTGGAGAGCAGAAAGGGTGATTGGGGGCAATCCAAGCAGCACAAAAGGCCCCCTATGCTTTTCCTTCCCCCAGCCCATACTGCAGCTGGAGAGCTGGTGAATGGGGCAGGCAGAGGTAAGACTTGGCAACTCCCAGCTATGCCCCTGCTCGCCAGTCCTATAGCAGCAGGTCTGAGCAATGCATGGTAGACAGGGTATTAACCCTTAATGTACCTGTAATCACTAGCACCTGCTAGGCTTAGCACTTGCTAACTCTAACGTGTAATCTCACCCAAAACCAGTAAGGACGTTGCTAAATTCAATCAGAATGTGGCCACTCATTATGGGAATGTAAGCAGTGTTGGCAGCTAGAACGGCGGTCAGGAGTGACTCTGTAAAAGGCATACAGCAGTGTTTAGCATCTGGATGAGTCTTTGGAAGTACTTTTAAGTGGAAGCAGAGGAAGTATGATAGAAGTAGAAGTTTGTGATCAGGTGCTTTTTGTCAGGCAGATGTTTTCATAATCTTTCTGCAAAACTGTCTTCTTCATTCATCCTCTGCAGCAAAACCTCTGTATATCAAATACAAACACAGAGCCTGGCAAGTAGGGCAGTGCGAAACAGCACCATTTTGTTTTGACTTCCGTTTCACCATTTCAAAGGGACAGTGCTTTGTTTTGCTGTTTCAAAGCACTGTCCCGTTTCATTTCGTCAAAACCGTTTCACTGTTTTGATGCTGTTTCGACGTGTTTCAACGTTTCGCCCATAGGCTATAATGGGGAATCACAAAAATGCCTATAACTTTATCATTTCTTGTCTGATTTGGATGAAGATTGCAGGGATGGTAGCTCCTGCTGAGGGTATGAAGCCTGCCAAGTTTCAGGGAGGTAGGTGCAGTGGTTTGTGTGAAACTGCACCTCAAACTGTTCAGAGCAAAACTAGTATCACTTGCTGGCAGCGGCAGCCTGCTGTCATCCCACACGCAGATCCAGGGGCTCGCTCCCCTTGGGAGGAGTCTGGCACAGCCATGCAGCCTGGACCCTCCTGAGGTCCCTTCCAACCCTAACTTTCTATGATTCTATGTAGGCTGGTGGGGGTGGCCAGTTTCATGATGGTCATGGCCACCATCTCATCTGGCATGATGGGCTGATGCATGACAGTCTCCTGCCTCACTACTTGCAGCCTCAGAATCAAGACTATGTGATTAAATTTCTCCCTGCTCATTTGGAACATCTCCAGCTACTGTTGATCATTCCAAGTTCGCAGCATGATTCGCTCCCACCAGTCAGAGGTGCTCACGTGGGCCCAGATCCTGCGGTTGCTGCACCTTAGATTGATCCACAAAGCCCTGTCAGGCACCAGTTCTGCGGCTTCCTCTTTGTTTTCCCAATCCAACTGCACAGGCTATTGCCTTCAATCTCAAACCATGATTATATGCTGCCATGTCACTGCAGCTTAGTAGAAGGTTCAGCATACCATACATTGTGATAGTAGCTGTGTTTTTATAGTATTAGTTGCATCAAAGACCATCAGCCGGACATTCAACTCCATTGGTCCTCCTCACTCGTTTCGTCTGGGTTCCATGAAGCCATGTTGTTTGGCAGCACACAGCAAGTGTGGCTGTTTAGCACACACCACACCAAGGCTTACTTGGGTGTTCATCTAAATAGAGAGGGTTGCTGAATACAATCTATTAGCATTATAACTGATCCACTATTTGCATTTCAATGATTACCCACCTTAGGAGGCCGTGTTCTGGGCGTTGGCACAGCAGAGCTTTTGGCCTATAATGTGGGAGGTGGGGGGCAAGTCATGTTCCACAACTTCACTAAGAACTTGTGGAGCTTTTGATGACCCCAGGAACCCACCATATACTCTGGGGTGAAGATATTGGCAGTTACAAAATCAATGAATAGGTACACCCAAGAAGTATTTCCTCATAAGGAATAAGCCAGGTTTGAAACATGACTGTGTGGGGATCAGCACTATGTTTCAATAGCTCCCACTAGCACATTAACACCTATGCCAAGTATTGAGGCACCAGAACCATCAAGTCCTCTAGCACTCACTATGGTCTGTAATTAACTCACACCCGGTTTTGGAATAGGACATCATTAACACCCATGTCACATAGCAGGCTCTTGTAATGTGACCACTCTCCATACCTTGGTACTTCGAGTTTTGGGCACCCTTCCCTCATAAAACCTGAAATTATTCAATCATCGGTGACAAGTGAGGTTCTTGAAGCCAAAGACTCAATGAATAAACCCTGAATTTTCCTTCCCTTCAGATGAGATGGAACCCCAGAGCAGCTGAGCACTTGATAGAGGTGACACAGTGAGGGTAGGAGAATTTGTGAATGAAGGAAATGCTGCCAACCACAGATGCTTGGGTGTGATCAGCAGTGAGCCATTATAATCTATCCTTCTGGACAATGGTGGATGATTTCGACCAGGCCATGCATATCACCATTGTTCTGTTTGGAAAGGTCACTTGATCTGATTCCCCTGACTGTCAGTACTGAGATACAGTTCACACCTTCATAGGTATGAGTACATGAAATTTTCAAAAAGGTTCTTTAAACACATGTTATATAACATCTCCAAAACATTGCCAGAAAGCATTTTGCGACTCTGTTAACACTAACTAGCTGTCTCTTGACTCCTTTTTGCCCAAGAAAGCAAAAACAAGAAGACGTGATCCTGACCCTGCACCCAGTCCTGATAGCTTCACTGGTAAGCACAAATGAGGAGGACAACACATTGGATGGACCTGTGCTTTCCCCCCACATCCATTTGACACATCAGAAGTTGCTAAGACCCAAAGATCAGTTTTTGTTCTGGAGGTGTAAGAAGACTTGTGCCCAGGGACTTGTAAGTATCAGGGAATGGGCATTATATCCATTTGTGCCACTATGGCAGGCAATGTTTCACTGCCATTGGATTGGATGTGCTGGGGGGTTTCTGCAAGTAGCTTAGGCAGTGGTTAACCTTTGTTTTACCAGTTGGGGATGAGATATTTGACCATGAACACTTTGTTTTCATATTCCTGTTACCAGCTAACAAACAGATGGAAGCCAGGGACATGCTTCTGAACCTTGGATCCCAGCTCACACTGGAGCAGTGTGAATGCAAGAATTCCGCCGCAGGCAGCGATGCTCCAGAGACAGCTGATGGAGGATTTGGTGGAGGCCACACAATCGTGAGTGACCAATGTGGATGACTGGTGGGATGAAGTCCAGTGGTGAGGGGAGTGGGCCAGGTTTGACACCAGCTGCTTGCATGGGCTGCCTGCCCCCTACTACAACAGCAGTGCTGGTAGCGGCATCCGAAGGCAAATGGCAGGGCACAGGCAATAGCAGGTCCAAGCATGGCACCTGCAGCCACTCTACACACCTCCTTATGTCCATGGCCAGGGTGACATAATAAATATTTGGGTGCATTAATGTGGGCATTTGGAGGTGCCTTCATTTTCTCTTAACAGCAAATGTGGCCCTGCCAGACCCACACCTGCCATACATGTGCATGGACAGGGTGCTAACCTCTGCTGTGCTCCCACCATTGGCATTTCTTTTTAAGAGGTTTTGTTTTTTAAAATTTTTAACAAATCCCTCTAAGGGTGCCTCTGTCAACGGCTCTTGTTTTTGCAGCAGGAGAAAAAAGCCAGGGAGCCTGGCCTAAGTACAGGCAGTCCTTGACTTATGACTTTTCAAGTTATGATGAATGGCACTTATGACCTTTATGAATTGAAACCATATTTTGAGGTTCTGATGCAGGTCTCAACTTTACAATGCTCAATACAGCTGCATCCAGCTGGTAAGTCTGTTGTGGTGGAAGCAGAGAGAACAGGGAACGGGCTTGGGGGGGGAAGATCAACACTCCTCAGCGAAGGAGGGATTGGGGCAGGGGCTGGAGCAAGCACTACCCAGCTGGGTCAGGGGTCATGGGACAAATGTACGGCTCATTTGGGGGGTGCGGGGGAAAGGTAACTCCTGCCGCTGCATGCCGCTAGTCTGGGAGCTGCTCATCTAGTGGCTTTTTCTGCGGGCCCGCCGCCCCTGCCACTCACCCGGGAGGGCACAGTGGGGGGGCGGGGATCTGTCCCCAGATCTGCGTGTGGCAGGTGGGGCCGGGGCTGCACCGTGCTGGACTTGGGCAGGTATGGCAGCGCTGGGAGTAGAGGCTATGCCCTGCTGCCGCTCACCCAGCCAGGGCGCATGATGGAGCCACTGTGCTGCCTCTAAATCACCCCTCAGATGATCACCCCACAGCACGGTGCAGCCCTGGCCCCACCTGCCCCACACAGATCCAGGGGCACATGCCCCCTCCCCCCCCCCATGCAATCCTGGATGAGTTCTGGGAGCCACCATGCAAGCAGCTCAGACCAGTGGCATGCAGCAGCAGGAGCCACTCCCCCTCCCTGCATCTCCCAAATGAGCTGCGCCTTCATCCTCTGCCCTTCGGCCCCGGCTGGGCAGCACTTGCCTCAGCCTCTGTCCCAGACTCTGCCCAATCTCTCCTTTACTGTGGGGGTGTTGATCTGCCTCCCCCTTCCCCTTCCACCACAACAGACTTACCACCTGGATGCAGCTGTATGGAGCATCTTAAAGGAACCAATCACCCATTTATAACATTGTTCCTATGGGAAAATTGGTTCCAAGGTACGACGTTTTGATTTAAGACACGGTTTTCAGGAACCAATTGTGTTGTAAGTCTGTAGACTGCCTGTATATGATAATAGCCCACTCAGACATGTAAAGCAGCAGGATAATACCCCTCATTGAAAAATAAAGTGCCTGCCAATCAAGGTTGTGCAAGTGGCTCCCTTTGGCTAGCACACACTTGGAACCTGAAGTTAGGTACATAGAAACATTGATTATCATATTTAAACATAATTGATGTATTAAGCATGTGACCTTGAGGTGTTCTCTACCCTGAGCTGGAATCACCCTTCCCCCCTCCCCCTCAGAA
>NW_005843720.1:34873-39131 GCF_000455745.1 Alligator sinensis | reverse complement strand
GAGCCAAAAGGCAGAAGTCTGTTGTGAAACTGTGCAACATTTCACAGATAAGATGCTCAGCACTAAGTGCCACCTGCAGCCCTTCCTCAGATTGTGGCTTGGCCATGCAAGGTGATGTGCAGTGATAATGCTAAGTCAACCAGTCAGATGGTCAGACCCGGCAGCCAGTAGGCCAGTGGCTGACCCACCGGGCCCCCCTGCCAGCTTGGTCCGCTATGGCCAGTGTTCTACCTGGTGATGGCTGCAGGTAACTGATGCTGCCACTCCAAACCCTCTTCCCCAACCCCCCTGTCTTCCCATGCAGGAGAACAGCTCTGCTCTGCTGCTGTACAGCCATTGGTGCCTGGGTTTGTGTCATGCAGGACTGCAGGATAAATGTTGTGAGGGTCTTGCTATGAAGCTGCCTTCCCCTCTAAGGGGCTGTCTGGGGAGGTGACCCATAGACAGCCACTCCTTGCCATGCCAACGGGCACAGAGCATGCCACTGCTGTGTGCACCCTGGGCTGTTCACAATGAGCTCTTTGTGCAGGCTAAAAGTTGTCCAAGCTACTACACCCTGCTGTTGCTAATCCTGCTGGTGTCCCATGCACACCTGTGCTCCTGGTTTGGGACCCTTACCTACAATGGCACAGGGTGCAAGCCAGGCCTGCCACACAATCTCCACCAATGGCTGGACAGATACCTGTAACAGCACTACATGACCCTGACCCCCAATACCAAGGATGACATTGCCACAGCAATCAAAGCCTTCCTCAGCATGTGAGGAGTATGCTCCAACCCAGTACTGGAGAAAGGAAAGGGGTTGATGAAGTTGTGAACTTTATCATGCCTGTGCCTGTGCCTGTGCCTGTGCCTGTGCCTATGCCTGTGCTGTGCTGTGCTGTCCTGGTAGGAACAAGGGGCCAGGGCAGTGCTACCATGCCATCCCACCCTAAAAATAATCCTTAAACTACTCATATCTTCCCTGGCATTGACACAGGCAGAAGCCTTGAGTCTGGCTTATGTATGACCCAGTCAAAGTCCAAGCAGGAGAGGGGTGTTAATACAGGGCATAGTAGTTCCGATGTGTACAGCTGTGGAATTGGTGAACCGCATGATAGTTTAAACAGCAAATGAAAGCACTCAAAGCAGAGAAGCAGTTATTCATTTCATGCCAGTGTTGGATTAATGGATGGGCATAAGGGGGCCAGGACCTGGGGTTCCCTTGCTAATCATTTTGTGCCTGGACCTGACAGAGACAGCACGGACCTGGCGTGCATGCTAGCTGCTGACATCCGTGGTGGTCTGCTGTCATCCATGGCAGACAATGTGAGACCAACCCTGCTTCAGTGTTCAGTGGACATACTTCATGAATAGTGGGTTAGGTATCAAAGATTCATAGAAATTAAGTGGTGGAAGGGACCTCAAAAGATCATAGACTCAAACCCCACTACTCAGGGCAGGAGTACTACTGAGATCCAGTGATCCCAGGAAGGTGTCTGTCCTGTCTCCTCTTGAATACTTCCAAGGTTGGGGACTGCATCACCTCCTTGGGAAGTCTATTCCAGATTCTGGTCACCCTTACTGTAAAGAAGCTCTTCCTTATATCCAACCTGAAACCATCCTCTAAAAGTTTATGGGGATTGTTCTTTGTCCTCCCCTGGGGCATGCCATAGTGAACAGTTTTTCTCCCAGCTCCAGATATTCACCCCTTATGTACTTATAGACAGCCAACAAGTCACCCCTCAGTCTTCTCTTTCCCAGGCTGAACAGTCTCAGATTCTGAGATTCGTTCTAAGGTCTGTCAGCATTCATTCAGTCATTCATTCATTCATTCACTGCTTCAGCAGGTATGGAGACTGTAAGCAAGGATCAGTGCCTGGACACATGGGTGACTGGTGGGTATCCCTCTGTTGTGCCGTGGCCTGAAAGGGACCCTGTGGATGACCCTCCTTGGCATACCAATCAGTACATGGCTCATTGGTTAGCTACACTGTCCACAGATTTTACGCACCAACAATTGCAAAATCCTGTCTGGAGCAAGTATGACCAAAAGAAACAAAGTTGCCAGCATGGTGCCAGCATGTCTGTTATGCAAATGAGGGTTGGAGGGGGGTGAAGTTTTCTTGACTTGCCCAACAAGAGACCTATAAATTGAGGGCACAGGGGCCAGGGTACAGGTACTCCTTATTGATCCAAGGTGTCTTACACTGAGGAGAGAAGAAAGCAGACCAGGGAGAGAAGACAGCCAGCCTGGGTGCATAAGACTAGGACCACTTGGTCCTATGCAGAAACTAAGAGCCTGGTGCAAATGCTGGGGGACCCTGAGGTGTTAAACCAGTCTGGCATCGGCAACAGCCTGAGTGTGAACTTGCTACCTGTCTTGTTGAGCGAGGGCACAACAAGACAGTGGTACAGTGCAGGGTAAATGCCAAGAATATGAGAGAGGCATTCCAACATGAAGTAACAAGAGCTCAGTGGAAGGGCACCCCCATGCATAACATGCTGCATTATCAGTAACTCCAACCGCTATTGAAGGTATTCGAATGCCAAGTAATGAGATGAGTAGAGGTATCCAGGCCATCCTCCGCTCCTGAGAGCTCACTAACCACAGGTCCAGCTGCAAGTCCTGCTGCTTCAAACAAGGAAGACAGCAGCAGTTCACTAGTACTGGCCCTTGAAGAGTCCACCAAAGAGGAGAGACTGGAGACATCATCTTCCACAACCAGTATGTTAAGCCCTGGCATCATCACTGATGCCCGCAATTAGGTTAGGTGTGAGGTAAAGGCTGGGGGGAGATTGAAGTCAACTGTCATCTGAACTGACACCTGAGATTAGCTGGGCTGTGACATGAAGGGGCATTGGCATTTAATTCAACTGTCGTCTAAACTGATGGAGCGGGGGATTGTATTGGCATTGGACACTCTTTTAAAGACTTGGCAAGTTAGGCAGTGCAGGGAGGTGCAGAGCGACGCACACCAGGGAGGCTCTGCTGGTCAGTTATTTGCAGCCGTTCAAGGCCTGCAGTCCAGCTTGGACAGGCAAGCAAGACCTTCTCAGTGTTTTTTCCTGACTGCTTCTTATCTACTCGTCTGATTCACTGAGCACAGAATAATTCCCCACATTCCTTCCTTGATTTTCAGCTTCACATGTTACCCCACTGTCACCAAAAAAATTCAGACCATGAAGGAAGCCTGTTAAGGATGGCCAGACAGATAGGATCATCTGCACCACCAGTGCCTATGCAGTGTGGTTGCAGGAGATAGCAAGATAGGCACTTGTGTGGCTGTGTTTCATCAAGGGCAATGCAGCAGGAGGCATTCATGAGAGAGTGAGAGAAGGGCAGTCCAGCTCAGAAATGTAGAAAAAAAGGATTGCTTATGTGCTGTGAAAGTTGCTTATTATTGCTGATTATTGATTATCGCTTGTTTGTTGTTTTAAGCATAAGCAAGGCCTATGGTTATTGCTTGCTGTTATAAAAATTGTTGCAATAAAACTCGTTGCTCATTGCCTGAAGTTTAAAAAGTTGAAGAGTACTGCTTCTTGATAACAGTTATCTTGTAAATGCTGTGACGTTTGATTATTTATGTAAATTATGCTCAATAAATCAGTGAAGGTTAATTATGTAAAAAAACCTCTTCTATGTGGGCCATTAGGAGATCATCAGGCCACGTTCCCTGGCTTTGTTGTCACCACTGCCAAATCAACAGCTGTTTGCACCATTAGAGAGGGCTGTTTAACTTGTAAAACTGGAAAAACGAATAAATCCCCAATTTGAACCTGCATGGCACAGGGGGGCTCAGGGTGTCACAACCCAAAGGGTGTGATTTTTGTTTTTGTGTGCTTCGGCACTGCTAAATTGTTCCCGCTAAATTATCGCTTCCTTGCACGGTGGAGTTTTCTGCTGCAAACGAGAACCCCGGTGCAAGGGAGAATTTCCCACCAATTTGAAGCTTTCTTTGTAGGGTGCATTTCTTTGTTGCAGCACAGAAATGCTCGTTGCAAAGAGTTCCCGCCATTTGTATGCTAATTCGAGTCCCATTATTGGCCAGTTCTAAATTATTCACACGTGGCGGCTAGTGATTGGCTTGCTAGCCGTATAAGAGGCTTGAGTGGTTTCCGCCCAGGTTGGAGGACTCCACGAACAAGGGAGAAGGAGACTTCACGCTGTGTGAAGATCTCTAAGCGCTGCGGATCCTTACGGACCCAGTGCATTTAAAGCAGGCAACGGAGGTCTGATCAACCTCTAGCCTCTCCCCGTCGCCGAGCGCAGTCCAGA
>NW_005843720.1:30562-34842 GCF_000455745.1 Alligator sinensis | reverse complement strand
TCATGAGTTTAGAACTCTTGTCCGCCTCTCTTCTTTCCTGTCTGTAACCACAACTTAAGCAAGTTTTCCAGCCTGCACCACTGCCATCTTGGTGTAAGTAAACAATCTTTAAAACTACCGCTAAGCGTTTGTGCCTAATTCCAGCTCGACAGCTTTCCCTCTCCGACCCGGCGTGCCCGGGCTGCTGGCCACAGCCCGCGTGCAGCGCGGAAAAGGGCTCGGGTCGCTCCCGGCCCGCACACAGGGTACTTCAGGTTGGGAGTGATGGGCACTGCCAGGCCCAGGGATGCCTGGGTCAGGATTGAGGGGCAGCAGGAGAGCTTGGGGCTGCAGTTTGGAAGTGAGGGGCAAAGGAATGGGCAGTGCCATGGCACCTCTTTTTTGGAACTGGAAATATGGTAACCCACGATGATCTGGTATCCCACAAGATTCTCATGAGAAAATTGGAGGATTGTGGGCTTAACTGCGAGACAATTATGTAGGTATGAAGCTGGCTGCAGGGTAGGACCCAGAGAGTCCTAATGAATGGATCTGTGTGATCTTGGTGAGAAGTGGCCAGTTGCGTCCCACAGGGGTCGATGCAGGGTCCAGTACTTTTCAACATCTTTATCAATGATTTGGATGTGGGGGTGAAGAGCTTACTGGCTAAGTTCAAGGCTGGCACCAAGTTATGGGGAAGCATGGTCACGCTTGAAGATAGGCTGCAGATACAGGTGGATCTAGACAGGCTAGCAAGTTGGGGGAGTCAGAACCAGATGAAGTTCAACGTTGAGAAATGTAAAGTTCTCCACCTGGGGACAGACAGCTCCCTCCACACCTACAGGCTTTGCAGAGCCAAACTGACCAGCACCACGAATGAAAGGGACCTGGGGGTAATACTAGACCACAGCATGAATATGAGCCGGCAGTGCAACACCGTTGCCAGCAGGGCAAATAATACTCTGGCATGAATCAATCGATGCATCCCCAGCAAAACCAAGTTGTTCTTCCACTGTACTCAGCATTGGTGAGACCCCAACTGGAGTACTGTTTCCAGTTCTGGGCACCGCACTTTAACAGGTACATGGTAAAACTTGAGAGAGTCCAGAGAAGGACCACCCATATGTTTAGAGACTTGCACAGAAAGCCATACGTGGAAAGACTGAGGGACCTGGGATTCTTCAGCCTGAAAAAGAGAAGACTGAGAGGGGATTTGGTAGCAACTTACTGCTACATCAGGGGAGTACATCAAGGGTTTGGTGAACAACTGTTCACCAGGGCACCCTTGGGGATAACCAGGAGTAATAGCCACAAACTCCTGGAAGACCATTTCAGGCTAAACATCAGGAAAAACTGCTTCACAGTTAGAGTGTCCAGACTGTGGAATAAGCTCCCAGAGGTGGTGCAATCACCTACCCTGGAAATCTTCAAGAGTAGATTAGATGGTCACTTTACCAGGGTCACCCGACCCCAGTTGTCTTTTGCGCCTAGTGCAGGGGGGCTGGACCCGATGATCTTGCGAGGTCCCTTCCAGCCCCTTACAATCTATGGATCTATGAAACCCTAGAGACAGTGATGTTGGCAGTAAGGACTGCCTGCTGCCATTGCAGGAGCACCCATGGGTCTGTGGGGTCAGCCTGTGCAATCATGACTGGTGTGGCAACAAAGCACAAGGGAAAAAAATAATTTTATGAAATGTGGTGGCTTTATGAAGGCACAATTTACTCTGAAGTGCATCTGAAAGCAGTCCAGGGCACCCTCTTTAGGCACCCAAGTGGTTCTTCATTCCTGGATTGAACCATGGGCAGATTAGGCAGTGACAGTGCTGTTCTCATTAAGGGATGACTGATGCTATGGGTCTGACTGTGGGGTGACCTTGTGCCATTGTGACTGGCACAGCAGCCTGCACAAGAAAAAAAAATTATTAAGCATGGAGGCAACAGGTCGCAGTCAGTGCTGTGAGAAGGCGGGTGCTATTTGCTCTGACTAAAGGGCAAATGAAAACAGTCCAAGGCACCCCCTTTAGGCACCCAAATGGTTCTTCATTCATAGATTGAACCAGGGGGAGATTATGAGGTGACGGTGCCATTCTCATTAACGGCTGTCTGCTGCCATGGGTGTGACTATGGGGTAAGCTTGTGCATGGAGGCTGTGGGCTAAAATCTTGTGATCAGGAAAAAGCCATTTGCTCTGAAAGCAAATGAAAGCTCTCCTCACTTTAGGTGGCCAAGTGATTTTTCATTCCTGGATGGAACCCGGGGCAGATTATGGGGCAACAGTGCTATTGTCACCCAGTTCAGAGCATAACTTGCGAGGGGAGGTGGGTGTCCATGCCGGAGAACAGAAGATTGATTCATGTCGAGCTGGGTGCACCAAATTTGGCATGCAACACCTGGTGTCCAAAAATACACATTACACCCAAGTTACTAAAAACTGCAGGTATCCTCTTCCCCTCCTAGCTGCAATTTGAAGCGCCATCTGGTGGACAAAGGGACTCATTACATGTTATAGAGTGCATTTATGTTTTCATGGGACGGATCTGTGGATGCATCAATTTAATTCATGGTGATCGAAAGTAAAAGACATCAGGATGTGTTTACTTTGAATCGTAAAGAAGATATTTAAATCACCCAAAAACGTACGGGAAAACTGTAACACAGTTAAATTGCAAAAAAGGGCAATGTCCGTCACGTGTACCAGCTCCCATTGAGGCCAAGTGCCAAAAACAGCACTTAGGCAGCTGCATAGCTGTAAAGTTAAATACTGTAGGATTTTGCCCTAAAAGTGCACAAACATACAAGGCTCAGTGAATACATATTGGTACTCTAAATGATTTCTGATATTGAAGAAAAACCTAACACCTGAAAACTCTCAACTACTTCTCTACATAATATCAGTGCATTCCACTTAGAGACCCTGGAACACTATCAAAGATCTCATCTAGCAATGGGTGTGGAAGCACTGTCCAACTGAGCTGCTGAGGTACAGCAGTCACCTTTAAAGGTGTATGAGCATTCGTGGTCACCTTTAAAGCTGTATGAGAATTCGTGGTCATCTGGCCAGGTGCCAGGGGATTGGAAACTGGCTAATGTGGTCCCAATTTTCAAGAAAGGGAGGAAAGAGGACCCAAGTAACTATAGGCCTGTAAGCCTCACCTCAGTGCTCGGGAAGATCTTGGAGAGAATCATCAAGAACCACATCTTTGTGGGGCCAGCAGGGGAGATCATGCGCGGGGCAATCAGCATGGGTTCATCAAAGGCAGGTCCTGCCTGACCAACCTGATTGCCTTTTATGACCAAGTAACTAAATCCTTGGATGATGGTGTCCCCATGGACGTAGTCTTTCTAGACTTTAAGAAGGCCTTTCACACTGTCTCTCACCCCATCCTCATCAATAAATTAAGCAACTGTGGCATTGATGTCTACCCAGTTGGATGGGTAAAAAATTGGCTGATGGGGCGCACCCACAGAGTAGTGGTGGATGGGTTGTACTCAACCTGGCAAGATGTGAGCAGTGGGGTACCCCAGGGCTCGGTCCTCGGGCCCGCACTGTTTAACATCTTCATCAGCAACTTGGATGAGGGGGTGAAAGCACGCTGTCTAAGTTTACTGATGACACTAAGATGTGGGGTGAGGTGGACACATTGAAGGGAGAGAGAGGCTGCAAATAGATTTAGACAGACTACAGAAGTGGGCAGACAAGAATAGGATGGGGTTCAACATAGACAAATGCAGGGTGCTGCACCTTGGGAGAAGAAATCCACAGCATACATATAGGCTGGGGAGTTCCCTTCCTGAAAGCACAGAGATGGAAAGGGATCTTGGAGTCATTATTGACTCCAAGATGAACATGAGCCGCCAATGCCAGAGCGCAGCCAGCAAGGCCAGCCATACCTTGTCATGCATCCAAAGGTGCATCTCAAGCCGGTCCAGAGAGGTGATACTCCAACTCTATGCAACACTGGTCAGGCCGCAGTTGGAGTACTATGTCCAGTACTGGGCACCACACTTCAAGAGGGATGTGGCCAGCCTGGAGAGGGTTCAGAGGAGGGCCACCCACTTGCTGAGAGGGCAGCAGGACAGGCCCTATGTGGAGAGACTGAGGGACCTGAAACTGTTCAGCCTCAACAAGAGGAGGCTGAGGGGGGACCTGGTGTCTGCCTACAAACTCATCAGGGGAGATCAACAGCAAATAGGTTCTCCCCAGAACCACCTGGGGTGACAAGGAACAATGGTAATAAGCTGATGGAGAATAGGTTTAGGTTAGAGATCAGAAGGCAATATTTTACAGTTAGGGTGGCC
>NW_005843720.1:28403-30025 GCF_000455745.1 Alligator sinensis | reverse complement strand
CTGGGGAGTTCCCCTCTTGAAAGCACAGAGGCGGAAAGGGAACTTGGAGTCATTATTGACTCCAAGATAAACATGAGCCACCAATGCCAGACTGCAGCCAGCAAGGCCAGCCATACCTTGTCCTGCATCCAAAGATGCATCTCAAGCTGGTCCAGAGACGTGATACTCCCCCTCTATGTGACCTTGGTCAGAACGCAATTGGAGTACTGCATCCAGTACTGGGCGCCGCACCTCAAAAGGGATGTGGCCAGCCTGGAGAGGATTCAGAGGAGGGCTACCCACTTGGTGAGAGGGCAGCAGGACAGGCCCTACAAGGAGAGACTGAGGGACCTGAACCTGTTCAGCCTCAGCAAGAGGAGGCTGAGGGGGGACCTGGTGGCTGCCTACAAACTCATCAGGGGGGATCAACAGCAAATAGGTAGAGCCCTTTTCTCCCCAGCACCACCTGGGGTGATAAGGAACAATGGTAATAAGCTGATGGAGAATAGGTTTAGGTTAGAGATCAGAAGGCAATATTTTACAGTTAGGGTGGCCAAAATCTGGCACCAACTTCCCAGGGAAGTGGTCCTCGCCCCTATCGTGGGCAAATTCAAGAGAGGTTGGATGATCACCTGTCTGGGGTCTTGTGAACCCAGCATTCATTCCTGCCTGTGGCAGGGGATCAGGCTAGATGATCTGTTCAGGTCCCTCCTGACCCTAGCTACTATGAAACTATGAAACTGAAAATTCCTTAAATTCCACAACATTATTCTCTAGGCCCACGATGTTTTAAAGAGAGGCAATCTGTATTCTCAGCTTTATTATTATACTATAATGACACAAGAAATCTAACAAGAATTAATTGTACTACAATGAAAAGTCATAAATAACTGATGGAAGAGACTTAGTGGGTGCTCTACATTTTACCTGTTTGTTAAAAGTAGATCAAATTTTTGTTAACTTGTGGTTTTCAACAGGAAGACACTTGGTTGTGCAAATTAATTCACATAGTTTCTGAAAATTCTGATTTTGTATGACTTGATCATATTTTCAACAACTTAACTTCTACAATGAAGCAAAGACTTATCTTGCATGTAGCCGCCGGTGAGTCATTGAAATGCTATACTGTGGTTGCAGTTTTGATGTTTTTCACCTTTTTTTAAACACTTCTGATAAAAAACATTTTAGAACTAAATGGGCACTTCCACACTAGTGCACACATGCGTCCTGCAGTGTCTCAAAGCCCTTTGAGACTCTGCAAGAGGCATGTGTGGGACACGAGGGCAAAATTAGACCCCTGGATATCCAGGGGTCAAAAAAAACCACGGGGGGAAAAACCAAGACAGGGCATAGTCCTGGACCATGCCTTGAGGCAACCAGAGGCGCAGTGCTTCACAGAGATGCTCTGGTAGCCAGCCAGAGCCACTCTGTGGCTGGCCCTCGCCCTGGTGGTGAAGCACGCTGCCTGCCACAGGGAGCTGGACCCGGGTTCCTGCTGGTAAGTAGGGGGTGTAGTGGGGCTGGATAAGGGGGGAGGGGTCCATGGGGGGACCCCTTCCATCTCCGCCCACTCCCTCATCCCCACGAATAACTGCCGCACCCGACCCCATCCCTCAGCCCTCCCCATTGCTGCCCTGCCTAGC
>NW_005843720.1:27699-28022 GCF_000455745.1 Alligator sinensis | reverse complement strand
GGGCAGCTGCTGTGGGGGTCACTGGGGCCTCATGGCAGAGCCTCCACACACAGCACGGGGCCCGGATGATAGCCACGATGGCCCGAGCTGCCCGACAGTGTGCAGAGCCATGCAATACCCTGCCAACCCTGGCCACACTCACACAATGGGCCTGTGGCAGTGCAGGTGCCAGGCGGCCAGGGCCAGGCCTGGCTGCCCCCCCACTGCCCCGTGCTTCATGGGGAGCCTCTGCCACGAGGCCCTAGTGACCCCGACGGCAGCTGCTACTGATAGTAAGTGTGGGGCTTTTCTTTTTTTTTTTTTGATTCCTCCACTGCTAAGGC
>NW_005843720.1:19758-27137 GCF_000455745.1 Alligator sinensis | reverse complement strand
CCCCCCATAGTCCCTCCATGATCCACCCACGCCTACTCACACCCCCCCCCATTGCCTCAGCAACCATCCACAGCCCCCCATCCCCCTTCCTACTCCCCTCCTGCAAACCCCACGTCCCCCCAGCACACACCCTGTGTACCCAACTGCCCTAAAGGATGAGACCTGCTGGGAGAAGCTGTGGCTGCAGGGGCAATTGTTCCCACATCCTGGTTAGTGAAGGGGACACAGGGAGCTCTAACAACTGCTCTATGGTAAGAAAACTAAAGGCAAACAGCAAAACATATAGGTATTTGGAACTCATTTTATTATGATGATAGAGACACTGGTAGGCTTCCACACTGCTTTAACACTGTAGATATATCAAGAAAACATTGCCCAACTGATCGCTGTCTCTCACTCTCCCTATCTCTATATATAGCGATCTCTTGTTTTAATTGTGGAGGAACATGGACTTCAGGGTATTTTACAGAGTGACTTTGGGATTTTTTTTATCAGGGATTTTTCAGTTTTCAAATAGGGAACACCAGAATTCCTGCTAGGGAGGCAAGTGGCAGGACCCAGGCAGAGGAGCCTGTTCAGAGCTGGCACCTTGGACCCAGCTAGAGGTGGCTGACAATTCAAAGCAGGCCACCACACTGGGAACATCTTCCGGGCAATAGCTGTCCAGATGGCTGAGCTGGGGGCACACATGACAGTAGTGCCACACAAAGGCCAACACTGCAGCCACAGGACCCAGAGGGGCAGATGCCTCTACTGGCTGTGCAGTCCCCATGTGGGTCTGGCAGGTACACAGCAGGTCACAGCCAGGCAGCAGCCCCCACTGCCAGACTGCTGCAGTGGGTAGAGGGTGCAGGGAACTCTCAGCGCTGCTTTGTCCAGCTGGTACAAGGGGTAGTGTCCCCAGGTACCAATTGGCTGGGCCCCAGAAGCTCCTGAGAGTGAGTAGCCCTGAGCTACTTGACAGGGCAACCTTTTTTACTGATGGGGCCAGGACAAGGCAGCTTTTTATACTGCTGGGTACAATACAGGTGCTGGCCCCAGGCCCTTGGCTGCAGATCCAGGAGGAGCCAGGCAGGATTATTTTGCCCGAAGTGGCACAATTTCCCCCACACTGAAATGCATGCCTGGGCACATGTGCTGAGGCAAAAAGCCCCCGCTCAAATTTGCACCATTTCTATTTGAGCTGCGGCAAGCGCACATGCTTGCATGTGTGGATGCAACCAATAAGTTTAATTTCATTTCAGTCTCATTGCAGCAAGACTACAAAGATTGTACTGAAGAAAACACAGATGAATGATAACTTTGAAGATGTTGTAGTCTGACAGAAGACAATTTATCTACCAACTATACTAAGCCCAGACCCTCAGCTGGTATTGACTTAGACAGAATTAAAATAATTTGCACCAGCCAAGGATCTGGCTTACCACATTCGCTTCAGTTTTGCCAAAGGTGAATTTGAAAAGATAAGCATGCATTTATTCTTAAGAGATTTAAAATATAAGGAACTGAGAGGCAGGAGATATCTGTACAAGAATTGCATTCCTTAATTTTTATACAGCTCAAGAATCAGCATATACAAGGCCTCCTTCCAACGCAGAAAACCAAGGCATATAAATAAACTAGTTTAGCACAAGGAAAAGAAAATCCAACAGATGGGTCCTTGCTGGACTGTGTAAAGTGTTCCAAGAACTAATTCAGATACTGTTTGGTCCAATGGCAGAGCAGTATCAGCTAAAGCCAAATTATCTCAGTGGAGGGAAGCTTTACAGAAATCTCTTGCTCCCTTGATGCCAAATTGATTTTTTTTCTCTGTTTATATGGCAAATCTGTTTGCAATCCTGACTTTCACATGTGCATTGGGATATTTGTTAACCCCATCAGGTGTATGCAAAAGGATGCCTGTTCTAAAAAATTGTTCCCTTTGCTGTCTCACATTCAGAAAAAAAGTGGAGGACAAGAAAGAAGCAAATAAAACATTAGTTCCTTGAAGTTCTCCAGGTCAAGGGGCATCTGCATACCTGATGACACTATCATGCCTAATTTCAGATGTAGAGTTCTGTGAAGTTCCTTAATTCATAATCCTTCTCACTGTTGTGCAGATACTAGGTCCATTTTTTGTGCTATGCTTCTTGTGATAGTGAACTGCTTTGAGGACTGATGCACCCCCAGTTGGTAAAGTATAACAGCTAGTAGTTAATCTAATTTACAGTGGTCTCCCAAAGGCTGACTTTTGGGTTGAATCTGTCTAAAAGACTCTCAGAATTTAACTTCCTGTTCCTGTCGCCAGCAGGCCCACCATTTTAGAACATACACATGCAACAGGGCAGGACTATTTCTGTAGAACATGGAGGGGCCCAGACAAGTGGGAAGAACGCTCCTGCTAACTCAATCTGACTCCAACAGGGAGCAATTGCTTCTCTAGCAGAAAGTAGATGAAGTGGTTATTGTTCTTAACTGGTTCCTAAATTTAAAGAAGAAGGAACCTGTACTTTTTATAAGGTGTCAACAATTAAATTAAATCTGTACAATGCAGACTGTGTTCCCATGTGAGAATCTAAGAAACATTAATCCTTGGGATGGAAGTTATAGCTTGACTATATCAGCAGGGGAAAATGATAGATCTTTTGTTTCCAAATGCTGTAGGCAGCTCTGTCTTTCTGGGGATATTTCCCGAAATTTTCTTCTTTTTTTCTGAAGCTACAAACTGATTAAATTAGATCCCTGAAAGGCTACTAAGGACATGTTTTTTTGTAATTTACCACCACATTAATCTCCTTATGCTTGGAGTCTGCAAGACTGAATCCCAGTGTAGCTGGCAGTTCAAAGATGCAATTTGTCAAGGTCCAGACATGCCCCATGCAGTGAGATTTCTCCCTGTAGCTGGCAAGAGAGTGGACAAAGAAGGGAAGTAAAGACCTATGACCCTCTCTCATAACTTTATTTCTAGTCATAGAAATAATACTGCTTTAATAAAATCAGTTTCTTAAGTACTGCTATTTGAGATTTCAGGAACATGTTGAAGTTGGTAATGCTGAGACACTGTTTCTTATGAGTCATTGTACTGACTGAATTTCAGAAATACTACCTACATATCACTGGGACTCTGTGATAGGAATACAAGATGGGAGAGGATCTCCTGAGCTATCCCTTGCATTAGCAGGCAATCATTAACCAAAGACAATCCCAAAATTGCCACTGAAAACCCTCGCCCACAACTAAAAGTTGTAATATATGAAACACCAAGGAATTCAAGATAAATCTGTGCCTTCAAATGATGATGAGAAAGAGTTTATAGAAAAGAAATGTTCTTACAGGCATGAAGAACCAATTTAAATGCAGATCTCCAAGAGAGGGAGAGAACGTATGCCACCACCTTTATCAGTCAAATCTCTTTTCTCTAAATAATTCTTCCCACTCCTCTCTTTAAACAAGGTTTGCTTCATACCTACCTTTTTTTCCCTTCTCCTCTATGCCCTTCCCCTCCCCTTCCTTTTATTTTGATGTCCTGTCTCTCTCTACTTTTCTTTCCATTTACTGATCCCTTCCTAAACGAATGCAGAGGAAGACATTTATTACTCTGTGTTTGTACAGCGCATAACACAACGTATGTTTTTTGGTAGCTTGATCAACAAATCGGAGACTCAGAGTCCAAAAACTATAACACAGTTTATTGAAAGTAACAGTAACTGACAACTTTCTGCTAGGGAGAGCTACTGCAACTAGCTAATGTACACTCTGCTAAGGCTCTGCCCCCTCCCCCAAGAATCTTCTGAAGCAAGCAGTAGTAATACTTTGTAGAGCTCTAACAGCTATCTGCATATCTCCTCCTTTCACAGCAAACATAATCAAAGCCCATAACAAGATTTTGAATATATGAAGTATAAAGATATCAGTCAAAGACTCCCTATGCCTGACAAAGGGTGACTGCATCTGAAAGTTTGCTAAGAACTTTTTTCCAACTACTCAGTTGCTCTAATAAAAGATATCACATCTAACCAAAGACCCTTGCCTGCCTATGTCTTTAGACCAACACGGTTACAACCAAAAAAACAACTTTCTCCATTCTCAGTTCTTGTTGGGTCAGACCTTCTTATGTCCTCCTCCCTACGTTTCTCCAATTCAGTCTCTTTATTTTCAGTATCTCTATCTTGCAGAATCTTTTTGGCTAGATGCTATCTCCATCCCTAAGGAACCCAGTATGCTTTTCCCCCCTTTGTTGATAAGCTGTGTCTTTTGTTCTTTCAGAATACTTGTCACTCTAGGGTGACAACTTGATGGAATCTAGCCGCTACTTGATGTGCCTCTATTGCCTTTTGTGTCCATTCTTTGCCATCAGATATGAGCACTGTGCCCTTGGTTAGCAGTAGTAGTAACTCCTTAGAGCCCCTGTCATAGTGCCATTTATATTAATCTTTTCCTTTTTTTAAATGCATTCACATCACAGGATACAACATCATTATCCACTACATTAGGGAGTCCAATTCTGATCTTCCTATGTAACAGGACTTCCTCTGGGAACCCTCCATGTTTCATGGGTGCTGCTCAATAATTTAGGAGTGCCAAATATGGATCAGTGTTTGAATCTTTTTCTATTACACTCCAAATTCTACCAATCTATTGTGGGTACTTGGGACTTTCAATGTTGTGTCAAAACCTATATATGTGTGCAAACCTTTTAAAATCAAAACAGATACATTGAGGGATAATATCTGTTCTTACTATTTTGGGACTCCCATGTCTGGCAAAAATTGATTTTACTTGGATAATGACATAACTTGCTGTTGTATTTTCCAGAAGTGCACTTTCTGGGTAGTGACAATAGTAATCTACCACTACTAAGTTTTCCCTTCATGCATGAATAGGTCAATGCCCACTTGATACCAAGTTGCTAATGTTCCTCTGTGATTACCATGGGTTCTTTCAGAAATACTGAGCTGACCAAATTTCTGACATGTTGTACAAATTTTCACAGCTTCTTCAATGCCTATATTCATGTTGAGCCAATGTAGAACATCCCTTGCTTTCGCAATGCTTTTGCATTTCTCAGGGCCCAAATGGCTTCATGTATTCTACTTCTCATGTCTTGCTGTGACACCTTTGGAACAATAAATCTTGAGCCCTTGAATAAAATGGCAACCAATGCCAAACGCTCTCCCTTAAATTGTTAATGGGGACTGGGCTACCCAGCACAGATATAGCTAGCATCGGTTTTTGTTGTATGTCATCCTGAGCAATAGTTTCTGCAATGACTGTCTACATTTAATCTGACACAGGGATTGTTCTTTTGGTCAGATTAACATGTATTATGACTGTGGAAATGGTCACCTTCTGTCATAAGCTTTAGATAATGAATCTGTGATGATTAACTGTTTTCCTGGTGCATGTTCTATA
Organism: Alligator sinensis; assembly: GCF_000455745.1. Classification (NCBI taxonomy): domain Eukaryota; kingdom Metazoa; phylum Chordata; order Crocodylia; family Alligatoridae; genus Alligator; species Alligator sinensis. The sequence continues at coordinate 21,746 of NW_005843720.1, read as the reverse complement.
TTTAAATCATGTATTTGCTGCTGAAAGAAAAGCCCCTATATTCTGGGTGATGCATCAGCTAGTCCCTTTCAGGCTATTGTTATCAATGTTTTTTTAGTGGTTTCAACTAGAAAAGGCCTCCCCTAAATGAACATATGAAATATTTTTAAACTGTATACCAGAGTTAATGCTTCTTTTTCAGTTTGTGTATACAAACCCTCTGTTTGGGTGAATGGTCTCAATGTGTAAACCATTGGTCTCCAGTTTTTGCATAGGAGCTGTCCCAGTGCTTTATTTAGAGGCATCTATTGAGAGTTTAGTGGTCATGGTATTTCAACACTGGAGCATTTTTTATTAATTCCTTTGGATTTTCTAATTTGGTGATGTGATTATGTTCCCTTTTGATTCACCTGTTTAATTATTTGGAACCTAGATATAATCCTAAATACCCATATTTCTTTCCTACTGTGACCAGGGAATCTTGTTTTTTCTATTGTTTCAATCAGCACTACCATATTTACCTGAATACAAACTGAGCTTTTTTCCCTAAACAGCATTGGGAAAAAGCTCCTCCTCTTGCATTCACATGCAAGGAAACCTCGTTCAATACATCATGTATCATTAAACTGTTGCAAAAAGCAGCACGTGTTCAGTTATGAAAACCAACTATGAAGTTGATTAAATGCAGCCAACACTGAGCATGAATACAGAACACACAGCTTGTATGGGACACTTTTTCCTTTGTTTTTAATTTTATGACTTAGGCCAAAATGGTTCCAAATTCTGTTGACTGAGCAGAGCTCAATCATTCAAATCTGAGTGGTGCTACCACCAGCAGATATCCTACCTCCCAGACTCTTCAGCCTGGGGCTTCAGATACTCTCAAATCCACAGTAGGCATCCTACATGTAAGCCCCAAGCCAGGAGGTCTTGGAGTTCAGATGCCCCCTAGTCTCACTTGCCCCTAGCCAAAAGGCCATAGAACCAAGCTAGGAGAGCCTGAGAGCAATTCCCCATTATCATACATTGTGTAGCCAAGATCTATAGTGGGAGGCTATAGTGGTATCTCCCCTGCCACTTTTTTTTGCAAAAAATATTTATTTCTGGAGAGAGAGAGAGACAGAGAGAGAGAGAACTGTACCTCTAACAGCCTGTCTTTTGACCGCTATGGTTCATTTGATGGTCTAAAACACACCTTTACAGTTACATCATTCTCAGTCCTGTTGCAAAGACTGCACTATGCACCTGCGTGCCCGTGCACTCAACTCCATCACCTTGAAACCATCACAATTATGCAAAAGACTACCTCAGTCCCCTCTATGAATCCTTCTGCCCCTTCCCAACTCCCGCACCTATTTTCCCAGTCCTTTCACTTGTCATCGTATTTGTTGATTGTCATCGTTCTTCTTGCTGTCTTCAGTGGACTTGCCTCTGAAAAGTCTGTGCCAGTCCCCTTTCTTTTGTGCCCAAAGATTCGAAGAGGGCCAATGTCGTGCCTATCTTCAAGAAAGGGAGGAAAGTAGATCCGGCAAACTACAGGCCCATCAGCCTGACCTCTGTCCTGGGGAAGGTCTTGGAAAAGATTATCAAAGAGGCCATCCTTAACAGACTAGCTGAAGGCAATATCCTGAGGGATACCCAGCATGGGTCTGTTGTGTGTAGGTCTTGCTTGACCAATCTCATTTCCTTTTATGACCAGGTGACTTATCACCTGGACAAGGGGGAAGAGATCTATGTTGTACATCTTGACTTTTAAAAAGCCTTCGATCTGGTATCCCATGATCACCTCTTGGCTAAACTGGCTAACTGCAGCCTTGACCTCACCACAACCCACTGGCTAGGGAAATGGCTCCGCGGTAGGACCCAGAGGGCTGTGGTCGACGGGAGCCAATTGTCTTGGTGTGCAGTCACCAGTGGGGTCCCTGAAGGCTCTGTCCTAGGGCCTATACTGTTTAACATCTTCATCAATGATGTGGACATTGGTGTCAGAAGTGGACTGGCCAAGTTTG
>NW_005843720.1:14900-19711 GCF_000455745.1 Alligator sinensis | reverse complement strand
TCGGCAGTGCTATGCTGGTTAGCACTACAGATGAAAGGGACTTGGGGGTCATGATTGACCACAAGATGAACATGAGCCTTCAATGTGATGCTGTGGCTAGTAAAGTGAGCAAAATGCTGGCTTGCATCCAAAGATGCTTCCCAAGCAAATCCCAGGACATCATTTGCCCATTGTACTCAACCTTGGTGAGGCTGCAGCTGGAGTACTGTGTTCAGTTTTGAGCTCCACAATTCAAAAAGGATGTGGAGAAGCTTGAGAGGGTGCAGAGGAGAGCCACATGCATGATCAGAGGTCAGGAAAACAGACCTTATCATGACAGGCTGAGAGCCATGGGACTCTTCAGCCTGGAAAAGCGCAGGCTCAGGGGCGATCTGGTGGCCACCTATAAGTTTATCAGGGGTGCTCATCAGGATTTGGGGGAACATCTGTTCACCAGAGCGCCCCAAGGGATGACAAGATCGAACAGTCACAAACTCCTCCACGACCGATTCAGACTGGACATAAGAAAGAACTTCTTCACTGTCCGAGCCCCCAAAGTTTGGAATAGACTGCCGCCGGAGGCGGTTCAAGCACCCATTTTGAACACCTTCAAGACACATTTGGATGCTTATCTTGCAGGGATCCTATGATCCCACTGACTTCCTGCTCCTGGGGCAGGGGACTGGACTCGATGATCCTCCAGGGTCCCTTCCAGCTCAAATGTCTATGAAATCTATGAAATCTTCTATATGATGTCTGCCATCTCTTTCCCATCCTCTTCTACCATCTTCCTGCAGTACCAGTGCATCTCACTCAGTCCCATTTTAGCCCTGGGGGTCTCCATCCCCTGCAAGGGAATAAAGATCCTTGGTGTTGAATTTGACCTAGACCTGACTGGACAGAGGGCATGGGAAAAGACTGAGGCCAAGGTCAAACAGAGACTGGGACTGTGGCAATTGCACTGCCTATCTAGGTAGTGGGGTGCATGTGGCATTCATGAAGGTGGTGTTGCTACTGCTAGTTCTACAAACCGCCCCCCCCCCCCCCCCCCCCCCCAAACAAGTCATCCACAGGATCCAAACAGCAATGTGCATCTTCTTTTGGAAGTCTACAGAGAAAGTGGTGAGGACCGCACTGTACAAAGAAAAACAGTCCAGAGGCAGAGGAATGTCCAACGTGCTGCTATTCATCTGGGCCAAATACATGAGCCAGATTCACAAACTGACAACAGGGAGAGAATCCAAAATATCCCATTTTTGTAAAGTATTTTGCAGGTCAGCTACTGCGATAGTGGTGGGTATACATGATAACCAACATGCACCTGTGGACCATGGAGGCTCCATGCTTCTACAAGATCCTGAAACACTTCCAGGACAAATACAAAACTGCATGATGAGGCCCCAGACACACCGATGAACCACTGCAAGATGCAGGAGGTGGTGAGGACAGGAGACATCAAATCACCTGTGGATCTACTACCTGGTGGCAACTACCAGGCCATATGGGAGTGAATTTTCCACAGGGACCTGTAGAAATAGCACAGAGACTTGAACTGGCAGGTAGCCCATCAGGCACTCCTCATACAGGCATGGAAAAACTGCCCCAGGCAATACTGCTGGTGGAAGGCAGAAACAATCAACCACCTGTTCTGGGATAAGAAAATACTCCTCCTCCTCCTGATGACAGGTTTCATAACCCTGACCAGAGAGGTAGTTCTGTACAGGCACTTGACTAAGCGGCAAGGGGACCCAAAGGGCACCCACTCTGACCAATTCATCTCCTGCTTCAGGAACACACTGTGGAAAATCAGGAACTTGCTTATAAACAGGCACACAAATCTCCTCTGCCACAAGAATTATTTTTTTAAATATATTTCTAAATATATATAAAGTTATATATAGATACATTCTCTATCATAACCTTTCCATTACATACCTTAAACCACATTAAGAAACCCACAAACCCATTACAATAAACGCACCCTCTCCCATGCACCCCCTCACCCCCACCCACTGCCCTTCCCTAACCCAATTGCAATTCCTTAGTCCAAGCCCCGATTTGGGGTTTACATTCTCAGTTCATTCACTGTCGATATCGATATCGCTGTCACTTATGCTGCTGCTGACCTCTTATACTCCTTCTCGCTGTCGCCAGGTCCAGTTGTGTCACTGTCCTTTTTGTTTTCCTTGTCCACTTCTCCTCCCTGAGGGGCTTTGAACAGCCTGTGCCAAATACCCCTTTTTTAGGTGGAGTTAGCTACATCTTTTCCATCCTCTCCCACCAAGTTCGAGTAGTAGGACCGGAGTTTGTTCAGAACATTTTTAACATAGTTTATTTCCCTGAGCTCAGCACGTTTATGTAACACTACCAAAACACACTCCCAGTACAGAACAAACTGATCAAAACAGGCTGTCTGAAACCCCCTAATCCTCTACCACAAAAATAAATGAGTACAACTAAGCTGATTAAGAAGCATTATGGTGCCCATTGAGCACAGTGCCCCTCAGTGCTCTTTTCAAGTCATGGTGAGCCATTATATTGCATATATTTCAACTTCCTCTTCAGTCTCACAGCTGAGCTATGCCTTTCCTTCCCATTTCCAACGATTTCTGTTTTGTCACTAGCCTGAAATGTCTGGCAAACATCACCAAACAGGGCCCCAAACAGTTTATCCAGAATCCCTCTGTTGCTCCCTCTCTCAGCCTGGAGCACATGATTAGTGTGGCCCCACCCTCGATGCGGTAGAGCTGGACCAGTTTGTCCTGTGCTTCATCTGCATATAAATTTTTGGAGGATCCCAAGACTTGTGACAAGAACACTCAGTTGCAGTCATGAGTGGGGGAGGGGAGGGAGGTTATTAGCACATGGATTCTTTGTGGGGACTACCTGGAGCGCACGCACATACTGAGCATGGTTTGAAATGCTATTGATTCTGCTGGGGCCCTGCCCAATGAGCTATATGAAAAATTATGAGCCTTTTCAGCTTTGGACTAATATCATGCATAGTTTGTACTATATATAAATAGGTACTAAAATGCTGCTTTAAACTATGTTTATGAAGTACCTGTGCTAACAGGTAAACTTATAACAGTTTCAAGAAAGTAAATTGTCTTAATTCCAGATGAACTAAATATGGGTAGTATATGCAAATTACTATAGGCATGTTCATTTCAAGGTCAGTGTTTTCAAATTTACCCTTATTTTCATGTGCTCAGAAAGAGCAAGCTCTTGTTGGCAAATGCATGGCATAGTTGCAACAGTTTGGGGCCCTTTAACTAAATTTGTAGCTGATGGGAAAAGATGTGGAGTAGATAACCTATTTAACCTAAGGAAGCAGGGGGACCAGACTCGTTAAGTGAGTAGATGGTAATCTATGTAACCCATGTAAAGAAACAGGGGGCTACAATAGATGAGATTTCAAAGTGGGCCGTAGGCACTTTGTAAACAGTGGCACCCATATGATAAATATGATAAAACTTGGGAAGACCTGGGGCACTATATAACTAACAGACAAACTACCAGAGAGGGGCAAAAGACCTGTGGTTGTCAAGGTGACCAAGGAGAAAAAGGGGGCAGAGCATAAAAGAGCAAGTAAAAATGAGGACTGTGGACCTCCACCCCACCTGCCAAGAAGAACTACAGACTCCAGAGACTCCTCAATGTCTGGCCAGCTGCAGGTAGACACTCCGTCCTCGGGACTAAGTACAGGTACTCCTCACTTAAAGTTGTCCTGGTTAACATTGTTTCATTGTTATGTTGCACCTCTCAAAGTAGTGGCAGGCGCAGGAGGTGCATCACCAGGGCAGTGGGGTGGAGCTCACAGCAGCAAGGAGATCCTTGTGCAGCCCCGCTTCCCCCAGCCACGCTGGGTTGTAATTGCAAGGCTCCGGAGGTCCCAGGGCAGGGAAGCAGGGCAGCAGCCCAAGCCTGCAGACTGCTCCTGCCCTGTGTACAGATCTGGGGGGTGCGGGTCTCCCTTGCTCCCCTGGAGAGTGCGCCGCGGTGGGGAGCTGCCCCATCCGAGTCGACAGCTTATACTGTATATGTATATAATGTCTTTTGTCTGGTGAAAAAAAATTACCCTGGAACCTAACCCCCCCTATTTACATTAATTCTTACATGGAGATTGGATTTGCTTAACAGAGTTTTGCTTGAAGTCGAATTTTTCAGGAACATAACTACGACGTTAAGTGAGGAATAGCTGTAAAACTTACACAAAGCTTCTGTTGTGTCTAAACTTAGGCAATGTTTTCTGTTGTTTCTTTATCTTATACTTATAATTGTAAATTGCTGCACTTAATAAATGCTCTCTTCAGAGAACAGACTATTTTTGTCCAAGCCATTTTTATAACTTGAGTGCCATCACTGAGATTCTAATATTAACTTTAGGTAACGCTCTGATGGGGGGGGCAGAAAGAACTTGGGGTGGGGGGCAAGGGGCTAGCTGACCCACCAGATTTATTTTTCTTGCTGTAGCAGTGGAAGGGGTATAAATTCAAGGCCAGCTGTGAAGAAATCCCCTCCCCATCTCTCTGAACCTCACTTGGGTCAGCCCAAGTGACCCCTCTCCCTCCTCTTGGATCATGCTGGTCAATCAGGTGACGTGGCCAGATAAAATTCCTAGGGGGAGCGCTCTCTTCCTTCTGGTTGGACATCTTGAAAACTACAAGCATGTACTCCAGGCAGCAGCCTGGCAATTCTTGTAAGTAGAAACCTGCTAGGAGTTAAGAATTATGTATAGACAAGTTACGTCTTAAAAGGGTCACTGTATCCAGTCTCTGTAAAGACTCAAGTTGCTTTTTTTTTTTTTTGCTCAAAGTGTATTCTGACTC
>NW_005843720.1:0-14890 GCF_000455745.1 Alligator sinensis | reverse complement strand
CCACCCCACCACCACCACCAAATTCAGTAAATAGTATTGGGTTACATCCAGCATTGTTGTGCTGCTGAGAAGAGCATGGATTGAGAGGAGGCCTTCTATCGCTTGCCTGGCCAGCAAAGTGTTTCTTTTTTTATTTTCCCTCAGTTCTTCCTGCTGCTATGTTGGGATGCTTCAGGCTGAAAGAAGCACCCCAAAATATTACTGTGGGCAAAGCAACTCCTAGGTTTATGGGGTCTGTGTGCCCCGGGCTGCACAGAGCCCTGCTGGAGATCCATGATGGTGGCAATGTTACCCGAGGCTTGCAGGGGTTACAACAACTCATTAAAACTTCTTACGTGGCTCTGCTATAGGGCTTGGCCCCATGCTGTCACCTCCCTGGAGACCAGCCTGGGTAGATGAGATGTGGCTGCAAGCAAACAGGGAGCGGTGTCCAGGAGTAGGATAGGTGGGTGGGGCTGGGGCTCCAGCCAGAATCAGAGGGCAGTGACAGCATGGGGCTGGGGCCCAGGGCAGAGCCACAATCTGCTCCCAGCATGCCCCTGCCCATGCAACTGGCTGTTCATTGCTCTAGGTGGAAGGTGACTGGGAGCTAGAGCTGGAGCCCTGTGTGCTGGGACAGAGTAACATCTCAGAGTTATTTTTTTCTGAGTTGCAAATTCAGATGCAGCTTCTCCCTGCTTGACCAAATGTGTGGTGCCTGGCACATGCCAGTAAATGTCCAGCACACCTACTGCCTAGGAAATGACCTGCTGGGTGGCATGGAAGTGGAAAGGGATCTTGGCGTCCTAGTGGACTCCAAGATGAACATGAGTCAGCAGTGTGACGAAGCCATCAGAAAATCCAATGGCACTTTATCGTGCATCAGCAGATGCATGACGAATAGACATATGGTTAAGGGCCTACAGACCAAGCCTTACGAGGAGAGACTAGAGAACCTGGACCTTTTCAGCCTCTGCAAGAGAAGGTTGAGAGGCGACCTTGTGGCTGCCTATAAGTTCATCATGGGGGCACAGAAGGGAATTGGTGAGTATTTATTCACCAAGGCGCCCCCGGGGGTTATAAGAAATAATGGCCACAAGCTAGCAGAGCGCAGATTTAGACTGGACATTAGGAAGAACTTCTTCACAGTTCGAGTGGACAAGGTCTGGAACGGGCTCCCAAGGGAGGTGGTGCTCTCCCCTACCCTGGGGGTCTTCAAGAGGAGGTTGGATATGCATCTAGCTGGGGTCATCTAGACCCAGCACTCCTTCCTGCCTATGCAGGGGGTCAGACTCGATGATCTATTGAGGTCCCTTCCGACCCTAACATCTATGAATCTATGCCTTCCCCCCTGCCTGGCTTCCTTGCACTACCTGCTGCCTGGAGCCACTCAGCAGAGGCAGGGAGAGGCAAGCAGTACTAGTAATCTTTGTCTCCTTTCTTTATGATTCCCTGGGCTTGTGGGGAGAGGGGTCCAAATCAAGACCCCCACAGTGCAGGAGGGAGTAGGTTAGGGGCAGGGGTGAATCACTTACCCCTGCCCTGCTCCCTGCTGCACTGTGGGGATTGTCCCATGACCTGGCCCAGCTGGGGCCCCATTCACGGTGAATGGGGCCCCAGCCAAGCTGGGTCACGGGGCAGTCAAAGCCCGTTGGCTCCTCTAGGGGTGCGGACAGGTGGCTCCTGCCACTGCACACACCGCGGGTGAGCCAAAAGCAGGGTACGTTCCCTCCTCTTGGCTTCCCCATGCTGCACCCCTGGGCGAACTGCTGGCTTTGATTGCCCCACGACCTGGCCCAGCCAGGGCCAGGGTCGGGTTGTGGGACAATTGGAACCCAATGGCTCTTCCAGAGACATGGCGCCAGGGAGCCAAGGGATGTGGCCCCCTGATCTTTGCAGGGGAAAGGGTGGGCTGCAGCTGCGAGCTAGGCTGTCCCTGCTCTGTGACTCACTGCTGCTGCTTTGAAAGCAGCACAGCACCATGTGGTACAAAGGCAGGGAGCAAAAGCTGAGCCCAGCTCACAGCTGCAGCCTGCCCTTGCCCCTTGCAAAGATTGGGGGGCCACTTGCCCCCTCCCCTTGGCTCCCCAGTGCTGCACCTCTGGAGGGTCTAGGGCTGCCCCAGGGATGACACAGGGCGGGGCGGATGCAGGGGTCCCGCAGGCTCTGTCTCCTCTGGCCTGGCGGTGCAGCCAAGACTGGCCCCACTCTGGCCTCTGGCTCCGGGCCCCCCTGAGCAGTGCAAGGCCAGTGCAGGGAGGCAGCCAGGGCCAGGGCTGGGGCCAGTGTGGGGCTGAGGCATGGCCCCGGTCTCAGCCCCAGCCCCAGCCCCACTCTCCCCCGCCCCCACCATGGCCCTTTCCCCTCCCTCCCGCCTGCCCCTTCCTCCATAGACTTTCCCATATGGGGGATGGGGCACATGTGCGTGTATGCGTGTGCTCAGCAACCCCCACAAAAAAAAAAAATTTCTCCCCCCGCCTATGGCTGCTGGCCAGATACAATCCATTGGCATGCACCTGCCTGTAAGCTGGATGCAATCAGTTGGTGCGCTGGATCTGGCCTATAAGCCATATTTTGCCTACCCCAGTATTACACTAACCTTTCTTCCTGCATCTAATTTAAAAGTTCCATTATACTATTTGTCTCCAAGTTTATTATCTAATCCTCTGCTGAATGGATTACTTTCATCATTCTGTTCAATAATTGCTCTACTTCCTCTTTTTTCAGAAGGCATACACCATGTATTCTTTCTGCTAGGCCTGTGCGAGTCGGCAGCGACCCGATCCAGCTTTGGATCCAGCCGCTTCAGAGGGCAGTGATCTGATCCAGAGCTCCAGACCAGGTTTCTGCCTCGATCTGGCCAAAGAGGCTCCAAAGCTTTGGAGCCACCTTGGAGATCCAGCCATAGGGTATAATGGAGGAATCGATGAAATATCGATAACTTTGTTGTCTTTTGTCCAATTTAGGTGACACATGCAGGGATGGTAGCCTCTGCTGAGAGCATGAAACCTGCCAAGGTTCAAGAAGATCAGTGGAGGGGCTTGGGGGGAACTGTACCCCAAATTCTTAAAAGCCAAACTCATGTCATGGCTGTAACAGGGGGGTGAAAACTGCAGGAGTGGTGACCCCTGGTGAGACCAGAGAGCCTGACAAGTTTCAGGAAGATCGGTGCAGGGGTTTGGGGGAACTGTACTCCAACTGCTTGAAAGCAAAACTCCTGTCACGTCTATGTTTTACAACACAGGGGGGTCAAAACTGCAGGGATGGTAGCTCGTACTGAGGCCACAAAGTCTTCCAAGTTTCAAGAAGATCAGCACAGGGTTTTGGGGGGAACTGCACCTCAAGCTGCAGACAAGCAAAACTCATGACACGGGTGACCCTGTGTGTGTTGAGGCGCAGCAGGGTGACAGCTGCAGGGATGGTGGCTCCTGCCGAGGCCACAACACTGAGGCCACAGAGCCTGCCAAGTTTCAAGAAGATCAGTGCAGGCGTTTGTGGGGAACTGCCCCTCAAGCTGTGGACAAGCAAAACTCATGCCATGGGTGCTTGTGGAACTGACTGTGTCTGTCTTGGGGCAGTTGATTGTCTGTATTGATTCTTTCCTCTCCCTAATCTGGTTTTGTAGGTGCTAATTGATGGCAATTAACTGGCTACATTAGCTAAGTCCTGTGTATTGAGCTGGTCTCTGAGTGAATCATGATTGATTGGTAACTGGTAACACAGTAGCTTAGCAGCCAAGCCTGCAGTAGTCTCTCCCCTCCCGGCCCCAAGGCAGATACAGTCAGTCCCACAAGCACCCATGGCACGAGTTTTCCCTGTCAGCAGCTAGGGGTGCAGGGTCCCAGAAACCCCCTGCACCAATCGTCTCGACAGTTGGCAGGCCTTCTGGCAGCAGCTTAATGCTCTCTGCAGAGTCTACCACGCCTGAAAATTTCATCCAAATAGGACAAAAAACAACAAAGTTATAGATATTTTATTGTTTCCCCATTATACCCTATGGCTAGATCTCCAAGGCAGCTCCAAAGCACTTCGGAAGCTCCGAACCACTTTGGGAAGCCTAAAGAGGCCAGCGCTCCGACCCAGACGTGCTGCTTCAGACCCCGAAGCATCCAAAGCTTCTCCGGATCCGAAGCTCTGTGCAAAGCTTCACACAGCCCTACTTTCTGCTACCCATCCTGTTTCTGTATGCAAACATTTGCAAAGTGTCTGTTGCACTTGTTTCCTCACTTTCCAAATGCTGGACAGTATGTGGGTTTGTCACTGCTTCCATAGCAAGTGCAGCATGCTGTGATATCTCCAGACAATTGACTTCTGCTTCTGTTAAGCTGCTTTGCAATGAAGTTCTCTGTTCTGCGATGTCTGCACATTGCCTTAGGCCTCTCTGATTCTGTAATTCTGTCCAGTTCAGTTAGCTTGTCCTCCATCCTCTGCAGTCTAGCATTTGTAATTGTAAAAGCCTGGCAAAGTCTAATTGCTTGCTCCAACGTGAGTTCAATATTTTCTAACAAACCTTTTCTAAGCTTTGTATCATAGATTCCTAGCACAAGTTGCAAGTCTGACTCAGCAGCCTAAGGTCATTAACAAATTCCTCAATTGTCTCATGCTCTCTCTGCTTTCTCATATGAACTTTAAACCTTTCAAAGGTTTCATTTTGGCATGTAGTGCTCTTTAAACTTTCTTAGTAGTTTCTCAGAGTTACTCTTTTCTGAGTTGCAAGTTGTTGTACAGTTAGAGACTCTTGCCCTGCTAAATTTTAAAAAGATAGCTACCTTGACCAAGTCTTTCTTCATGGCACTGCTAGCCAACATACAGATGCTAAAGCTCTGCTTGAACTTCTTCTAGCTTTCTGCTGCATCGCTAGAGCACCTATAGCTACTCTGGAAGTCACAAATGCTTCACTTCTTCTTTTGTTCATTTATAACCCATATCCCACTAGTGGTACCATGGGCAGATCTAGGATTTTGAACAGGGGAGTGCAGCTGGTGTGGGTGCATCATCACATAACAAAACACATTTTTCTCCCATTAAAAGAAATTAGAAATTGTACTAATTAGCTAAGGGCCTACACCTATATGATTTAATTTAAAATCAAAGCAAAACAAAAGCAACGTTATTAGAATGTGCATTAATTTGCTATATCATATATTATGTATAAAAACACAACAAATTAGGCAAAATAATCAAAAGATGTTTCATTCATTCTTAGAATTAAATGTACATCTCTTTTTCAAATTCATAAAACAAAATTTAGCCTTCTTGAGCATCTTGACAGTGCTCCCAATGCTTTACTGAAAGTTATTTCCACACCTAAGTTAATGTTCACCTGAATTAACATTTCCATGCTCGAGTTAATGTTTTTAGCTACAGTTAAAAACAGTCTGCTGGGTCATGAAAAAGGACCAACATTACTGGGAGCAACTAACAGACAGCAGAATTGCAGAACAAAGAATAGGTTGATTAATGGAACCATTTAAGACCATTAAAAAGGAGAGAGGGTTATTAACACCTGTGGACTGCAGAGTTTAGAGGGAATCAGGTAGACTGTAATGAGCCATGAAGTCAAATTGATTCCCTCACTGATGCCAGAACAGAAATGCTGCCGCCACTGCCAGGCAGTTAGTTTTAAACTTTCGGTGGACCAGGATTCAGAGAGGTGCAACTGCAACACTGCTACGCCCCACCACCCAGCCCTGGATCCATGCCTAACTGGTACCATATGTTTCAATAGCTTGGTCAACAAGGGAGAGTGGTCCAAAAACTATAACAAACTTTACTGAAAGTAAACCTTCTGTTAGGAAGACTTACTACCAACCTCCCAGCTAGTTCACACTTTGTGAGGGCTCTGTCCCTCCTGCAAGTACCTTCCTAAACAGGAAAATATAACAATTTTCAGAACTCTAACAGCTACATGCACGCAATGGGCCCAGTTCTTGTTTGGTCCTGAGACTGTACCAAAATACACACGATAATGTTAATTCATATCTATTGTGGGTTCATTACCAAATATGTCATGCCGAGTGCTGTTCCAAAATATTTCAAGTCTATTATCACACATGAACTTATCTAGCAGGAAGGAAAAGTGACTAAATAATTTTATTATCTTCATGGTTAGACACAAATGGCAGGAGGCAACCACCTCCACCCGACTACAAATGGGAGCTGAGGACCTAACTTCCAGTTGTGTCTTTAAAAACTCTACATATCTTTAACATCTCTTTACATCTCCCAGTGCTTTCTAAATTGGGCCAGACTCAGAGATGGGCCAATTTATATTTTCTTCTATCCGTCATCATGTGAATGCTTTGTTTACCATAATAAAAATACCCACTAATGTATAAATTATATTTTTCTCATTTACCACTACTGTCATTTAATTTAACTAATCCTTGCAACAGCTTCAGGAGGCAGGTCAGTTTTACAGATGGAAAAACTGAGGAACAAAACAGAACATTCTTAAAAGCATTCAGTATTTATGTGCCCAATTTTAGAAACCTGGAGGCTAAATTTTCCAAAGAGTCGAGTTCCCATTTAATGCACTGTACATGCAGATTTCTGAAAGAGCTCAGTATCACGGAGTCTGAGCTCTTTTGAAAATTTGGCCTCACTTGTCATACTGAGAGCTCAGCGATTAGGCAGCAAGCTCTTTTGGAACTTGGTCTCCTAAGACTTTAAAAGTTGCTGAGTATGTGCATCTCTCTTTAAGACTATAGAAAACATCCATGACAAGTACCTCTGGTAAACCAGTCCCTTGTCTTAAGATGGGTGCTAAAATGAAGTGAAAAGTTTTGAAAGATTTTAACTTAAATTACTTGCCTAGACAAACAAACAATCAATGGTAGGTGTGACAGCGACGGGCCGCCGTCATGGGTGCAGGTGGAGGATAGGCAGGATAGGGGGGCAACAACACCCCCTCAAGAAAGCCACGGGCTGGGCTACTCACCCCCGGGAGGGACGGCAGTGTCGGAGCTGGGACCGCAGCAGCAGACGTGGCCGCTATTACGGCCGCGCGAGCCAGCGCTATGCCAGCTGTTTAAACAGCTGTTCCTGACAAGGGGAGCAGCTGAGCCAATCGCGGCAGCCGCGGGAAGTTTAAAAGCCCCGACAAACCCCGCGGTAGGGGGGAAGCCAGAGGAGGAGAGAGGAGGCGTGCAGCACGTTGCTGCCGCGGCGCCTTCCCCAAAGCCAGAGCCTCAGGCAGGCAACTGGGCATCAGCCCAGCAGCTGAGGCGAGAGCTGGAAGCCCCAGTGGGGGCAAGAGGAGTGACCCCCAGGGGTTGCTGGGACCAGAGCAGCAACTCGGGAAGTTCCCCCATTCCCGAGGAGCAGTATTTTTGAGAACAGGGGAGAGAAGAAAGGAAAGGACCTAAGCTAGTGGCCGGGTCAGGCGGAGGCTGAGCCAGGCTGCCTGAAGACGTCCGTTGGTCTCAGGGAGGCCTGTCAATAAGAAGGGCTCCAAGTAGCGGCGGGTGACCATCTCATCAACAAGTGACCGGTTGGCGGGGGGGCGGGGGGGAGGGGGCCGTGGAACATCTGAGGACCCAACCGTGAGTACCCTCCTTCACGTCAGGCAAGCCCCTCTGGCAGAAGATCTCCACTGAACCCCTCCTTCGAATCACTTAACATCCAAGTCGTGGCAGGCGGGACGAGGGGGAGGGGCTACCAGACGAAGGGTGGTACCGGATGTGAGGCCCACAGACGTCACAGTAGGGTTGAAATTAGAACCAATGTGTTTTAAATTCAACAGTAAGAAAAATATCAAAGAAGCTATGAAACAAGTTTAAACCTTAAATTATGAAAAGCACCAGGGGGTGAAGTTGTTGAAGTTAGATTCTAAAACAGTTTGCCTGTTACTTACATATTCACATCTGCTTCTGAACAAGGTTGAGTAGTACATCCAGCTCCTGATTCTTTGTTGTTTTCTTCGCAAATGTGGAATCTGAGAATCTTGACTAAACCTCCTACATAGTATCCTTTTATGGGAACTCCTTCCTAATGGTTTTAATGTCATTAGCTGAGGTCTGAAAATACAACCACTTACACATCCTTAAACAAATTGCACTTCTTTTTAGCCATGGGGATGATTGCCTCTTTCTCATCAGTAATAAAGATCAGATTATTTCACTGATAAATTCCTTTTTATCTACTCCTTTCTCCTCTTTATCAAAATCCTAAAGGATTTTTCATATAATCTAGCTCTGCACCATCAAGAAACAGAACCATAGAAAACCAGGCCTACAAAAATCCTATAGGGTCATCCCACTCTGCAGTGACTAGCAAGCCAAATAGTTTGATATTTTTATCTCTAACCTGATTTGGAACTAATTGTAAATCAGTATTATACTAAGCTATTTTCTGTGATAAATGCCCTAGTCAATTATTATTAGATTGTTTTTAAGACAGATAAATCACATCATAGTCACTCTCAGTCCATGTTTTTCTGTATTTCAGTCTTGCCATTGAAGGTGGACAAATACAGAAGCATGGGATAACTCAGGACTGAACAGAGATATAGAGGTCCTCTTTTATTCTATTCCACAATTATCACAATAGTATATGATAGGGCTATGTGATTTGGTCCCTTTGGTCCCTGATTCAATTTGGCAGAGATTCAGGCTGATTCAGTGGCTGAATCTCTGAATCTGAATCAAATCAGGAGACCATTTAATTTCTCTGAATTGAATCGGAACCCTTTGAATCAATTTGGAGAGATTCAGAAAGATTCGGACATAGATATAGTTTTAAATGTTTTTTCTACATACCTCAAGGTACCAGGCAGCTTGTAAATGCTGCAATGCTGGGGTGGATGGAGTGTCCCACAGGAGTGTTGGGGGTCCCCCATATGCTTGGCAGTAGACCTGGAAGTGGACCAGAAGAATTTCAGGTCCACCTCTGGGTCCGCCAGGCAGTGCACTGTTGGGGGGGGGGGCCCTGCCCCCCCCCCAGGCTTGGCAACTGGTCCCTCCTGGGTCTGGGGGGAACCCAGGGTCGGGGGCTGCAGTGGGGCCCCCTGGCGCACTCCCTGGAGTACCCAGAAGCAGACTGGAGGTACTTCCAGTCCATTTCCAGGTTTGCCGCTGAGCACATGGTGGAGGGAGCGGGGGCCCTCCTGTAGGATGCTCCATCTGCCCCAGCATCGCAGCATTCATGAGCCATGCCTGGTACCTCGAGGTATGTAGAGAAAACATTTAAAGTTGTGTCTATGGCTGAATCGCTGTTTCTATCGGCATCCAATCTTCAGATTCGGATTCAGCCGAATCAAACCTTGGACAGTGATCCAAATCAACAAATGGAATCACTGACCCCGATTTGAGCCAAATCCAAATTGAATACAGCCCATTTTGCACACCCCTAGTATATGAGCACCTTTCAGTAGTGCATTAAGCAGCGTGACCATGTCTGCCATATATATGCTCTCTCATCCTCTCCTCAAGAGGGAAAGATTTTGTAGTGGAATGCTTTGTTTGTATTTTTTAAATATAATATATGCAAGTTGTTGCATGTATATGTTCAAGTCAGGGCCCTAAGGTTCCCCACTATAATTCAAAACTATGTCCAATTTAAGTGTTACTTCAGTCTCTGGAACTTGGAGGGACTTTGTGTTCTGAAGGTTCCCCAAAGCCTAGTGTTATCCTCTGGGATAACATTCATTTTAAAATGTAAGGTGTAGTTTCCATTATATATGCTCCAGCTCCTGAGAGTCTTATGTAGTCAAAACAGGGTGCTTCCAGTGCACAGCAGCAACAGGATGCTAAGATACAAAGATTAAGGTATGTATCCTATTCATGCAATGAAGTTACACTCTGAAAAGGCTCCCACAACCACAAGTTGTCAGTGTATATAGGTGAGTAGAGTGAGAATGGTGAATTCATGACTACTTCGCTCCATAAGCTATTTTTGTTTCCTCCCCTTCCTCATTTTTTTGTTCATGACCTTTGCAGAGGACAGTGAAAATACTACAGGTGCTACTACAATCTGGAAACAGTAATAGTGACTATGGACAGCTCTGGTCCATGTGTGGGGAAGAAAGGTTCTCTTCTCACATACACATGACCTTCCCTGGATGCTAATTCAATTAGGCTTGTGTAGCAGGGGGAAACGTGTGTTTAATATATATTTACAGCCTAGTTGTATGTTTTCAGGAATGATAGGGAGATATAATGTGCTCTCTTTTCTATCAGTTAATTATAGTCCACTTTTCTCCTATATAGCTGTAATGCAGAAGATCATACTTGAACATAAGGGCTAAGGACAGACCTTCAAAAAGTCTGAACCTGAATTGATTCAATCTTTGAAGATTAGTCTAACCTTCCTTTGTTGAACCAGTTTGCAACTGCACAGAAATTCCCTCTGAACTGAAGAAATGCAGGCCCATGCCTGCAGTGGCTCAGACTAGAAGCTAGGGGGGCACTAGAGCAGCCCTCCCTTCCCTTCTTCAGTGCTGAGCTGAGGGGGGGGGGCATGGCCAAGGCCCCCCCCCCCCCCCCCCCCCCCACCCCCCTTAGGGGGGGGGCCAGCGCCACCCCCCCCCCCCCCCCAGGACACTCTGATTAGGGAGGGGTGTAAACCCCCACCCTACCTGCAGCATCCCAGGCTTTTCCCAGCTCACTGCTTAAGGGGTGGGAGTGTTGGCAGGTGCCAGTCCCAGGCTAGCACTCTGAGGCAAAGGGTGGGGGGAGTGCAGTGCATGCATCAGTGGATGATACTAAGCTTTTCAATTTCCCTCTCCGCTTCTTCATGCTGTCTGCAAACCTGACAGGTGAGGGAACCAGCAGGGAGCTGATAATACAGCACTTATCAGCCCATCAACATACCAAAAGCCTCTCTCATTAGTTCAAGATCTTAAACAGTTTTTTCCAAGGAAGGAATGGAGGAATATTACCAGCTGACCTGTTGATTAGCTCCAAAAAGCCCTAAGCAAACACTGTTCTATCTGCCTGTTCCCAGGAAATTGGAGACACACATAGACACCTCTCAGCATTAGCTAGCTGAGTGTTAAGCATACCACATGCCTAGGCTCTGTGGGGCTGGGGCCCATGCTGTGGGAGATGGGAGGGAGGGGAGAATCCCTGATTGAGCAGTGAGGGGGGTGCGGAGGCAGATGGAAGCAAGGCAGACCCTGCTGTGCCTACACTCTCCACCAGAGCTCTGGCTAGGGAGCAGAGGGGTGGGGCCAGCCCTGTTCTCTGGAGCAGGCAGCACAGCCCAGGGCTGCAATGCATCTGGGATGCTGGGGGGACTCTAGTTTAACTTAAACCAGGAAGAAGTCTGGGACAGACATTACATAAACTGGCTTGACCCAAATCCGTTAAGTCTAATACTACATTCAACCAGGTTTATCTTAAACCAGTTTCAGCCATTTTGAAAGTGGTTTATGTGCACTGAACTTACATTCTGTTACAGGTTTAAACCAGTTTCTGATCACTTAAACTGGTTTATGTGTAATGTCTGTCCCTAGACAAAGTCTATGTTCTATGAGTAGGTGTCCCACAATACATTGCTATAATAGATTAACTTTTTATCCTTTTAAAGCTCTTTCTTTGGTATTCCATAAGAAAAGCATGCTGAAGAATAAACAGTTGTAAGGTTATTCAAACAAACAATTCTCTTTCACATGTGGTTGAACTCATGGAAACCTGCACTGGGAAACCTCTCAGAAGTGAACCTGCTGGTTTAAATCACTGTGATACTGCTGTTTCATTAACGTGGCAATCAAGGCCTATGCTATAGTAAATCATGTTTATTATCACTCTAAGTCAGTGGTTTTCAACTTTTTTTCATTTGCAGACCCCTAAAAAATTTCAAATGGAAACATGGACCCCTTTGAATTGTAAGTGTGGGTATTCATATACTTTTGATCATAGTCAACTTTCTTATACTGCTTAGACATAGTCTGCAGACCCCCAGGGGTCCACAGACCACAGTTTGAAAACCACTGCTCTAAGTGAGTGGTAATGACTGTTGACCTGTTAGCACTGTGGTGGGTTCAGGCTAAGTTGAATTAAACCCTAAAATATTTACTGCATTTACAGAACCTGAGTATGCTGGGATGAACAATGAATTATTAAAGAAGAGTAACCTAACTGACATGCATAGGGAATAGACACATGGATAAACTACTTCAATGGACAATATTGAGATAAGACAAGAAAGACTAGTCAAGTATTCTCAGCACAAGTGCTCTGTAAGAACTGGCCCAGCAACAACTACCCCTGCCTCACTGCGCATGTCTACACATGCCCCTATGGTGGAGCATAGTTATTTTTAGCCACTATGTCACCATAGCAACACACTATAGCAAGGGAGCATGTTGCTACAGAGATGTAGCTGTGGCATCGTGGTTTTTGCCTGCCAACACTATATCACCATAGTGCAGGCTTGTGCAACATACAGCCCACGGGCCGCCTTTCGGCCTGCCAGGCCATTTTATCTGGCCCGCGGTGGCGTGCAAAGCCGTGGCAGTGGTGGTGGCGCCATGGAGCATGGAGCTGCAGCGGCGTGGAGCGCGGAGCCGCCGCTGGCGGCGGCACAGAGCGCGGAGCTGGCGGTGGAGGTGAGGTGGGCAGGGATCATGGAGGGAGCACATTGAGGTGGGCAGGGAGCGCTGTGGAGCATGGAGCCACGGCGGCGGGGCGGGCAGAGAGCGCAGAGGGAGCGCGGTGAGGCAGGCAGGGAGCGCTGCGGAGTGCGGAGCCATGGAGCCATGGTGGCGGGGGGGGCAGAGAGCACAGAGGGAGCATTGTGAGGTGGGCAGGGAGCTTTGCGGAGCCACTGCAGCGGGGCAGGCAGAGAGCGGGGAGGGAGCGCAGTGCAGTGAGGCAGGCAGGAAGCGCTGCACGGCGCGGAGCCACGGCAGCGGGGTGGGCAGAGAGCGTGGAGGGAGCGTGGTGAGGCAGGCAGGGAGCACTGTGGAGCACGGAGCCATGGCGGGGGGGCCACGGCGAGGCAGGCAGGGCTGGCCCGCGGGCCCCAGCCAGCAGCAAGGGGAGGGGAGCTGCTTACCCCCGCAGGGCCCGGGGGAGCGGCCCCACGTGGAAGCTCAAGCAGTGGCCGCTGGCAGTGCTGGCCCACGCCTGCCATCTCACCCGCCTGCTTGAAGCCAGCCCCGCTGCCCTGCCCTCCCCACAGCAAGGCAGCGCCTGCTCCCCCGGCCAGTCTCCCCCAGGCACTGCTGCTCTCTGGGCCTGGCTGTCCGCGCATGAGGCCCCGAGGGGGCCACTTCTCATGTGCTGCTGGGGACGGGGGGGGGCCGGCCCGCGCTCACGCGCGAGGTCACACTCGTGCCTGCCTTCTCCGTGGGAGCCGGGGGCGAGGAGGGAGGCAGGCTGCACACGTGTGGCCGTGTGTGAAGACCGGGTTCCTCATCTCCGATGGAGCTGGGCAGCATCCTGAGGCGCTGCTGCTCCTCCTCCTCCACCGCCAGCCGGCTGCTCCTCCACGGCTTCCTCTACCTGGTGTTGTATGCCCTGGTGTCCCAGGGCAAGCCTGCATTATGCTTCTTTCATTCATTAAGAAATGCATAGAAGCAAAAGTGTTTATTTTAGTTGAGTGTTTGGTATTATTTCATTGTTGCTTTTGTGTTGTTTTTATTTTGGATTTTAAACCACACTTCCAGACACATTTAATTGTCACTTCCTGCAACTTCATTGGTGTCAAAGGTCACGTGCCATCACTTCCTGTTGCGATACTGCTTCCTCTGAGGTCTTTGAATATGGCTCGCCGGCCCACTGGGTGATAAAAAGTTCATGATCCGGCCCCACATCCAAAAAGGTTGGACACCCCTGCCATAGCGCATTGCTATGGCGATGTAGCTTCTCGTGTAGATGCACCCACTATGGCCTTCTCATCATTTTAGAGCAAAAGTAGTAAAAGTCTATGGAAGTATAAATGCTATGATTACTTTTAGCCTAACAAAGTCACATTATGTCTATTATTCACTAGCTGTGACCTTGTGGAATAAATAGAAAAGCAATAGAATTTTTTTCATTTTTAACAGTACTATAGACAGAAACCATAGATTTAAGGAGGAGGGTTCTTCACTCTTCTGTCTAGCAACTGTATTCTTACTATTACTTTAATCTGCCTATTACAACAACTTGTTACCATATCTATCTATATATGTACCTCCTTTGTGATTGTTACCTAGTCATGTATAAAAAGGGTAGTATTGCTATATAATTGTAGTTCAGACAGAAGAATATGAGAAACTGTTTCATGGGCAATTTTACCTAGTAAATTTAGTATTCAAATTGATCCCTAGTAGTTGTAGTAGATTTGGGACCACTTATTACTTTAAAGTCATCAAGCAGTTTGAGGCAACCTACAAATATATAGTCAAAGAATTTAGATCTTGCTGCTACAAACTGGACATGTCTCCATGTGCAATTACAATGCATGAATAAATTGCAGGGGTTTAGGTTGTAGCCGTGTTGGTCTAAGGACATAGGCAGACAAGGTTCCTTGGGTGAATTTGATATCTCCCAACTTCAGCTGCACGTCGCCTTTCCTGGCCAGTGCAGACCCAGCCTGGTCCGTCCCATCCAGAGCAGCATGCGGCTGAAGCCAGCTTCTCACGTGCTGCTGGGGATGGGAGGAGCCCGGCCAGGTCTGCACCGGCCAGCAGAAGTGGCGGTGGCATCAGCCTCATGCTGCTCTGGATGGGATGGACCCGGCCAGGTCTGCACCAGCTAGAAAAGACATGCCACCTTTCCTGGCTGGTGCAGACCCGGCCGGGTCCATCCCATCTGTGCCCGCCTCTGTTCTATTAGGCGCTCTCTTGCAGCCCTGGCCTGAACTAGTGATTTTTTCTGTCCAAGGCCTGGGGGTGGACCTCAAAGGCTACCCCGGCTGACGTCCGGGGTTCCCCTTATCTCACCTGCCACGACTTTGAATGTAACCTCAGTGGCAGGGAGCC
>NW_005843719.1:51101-59699 GCF_000455745.1 Alligator sinensis | reverse complement strand
AATCCCTGAGGTCTTTTGAACTATTATGTCTATAATAGTTATGTCATAACTAATTAATGCCACTGCTAAATGTTGTGTCTTATTTTTGTCAGTCTGTCTAGCTTTAAAGTTTTCTATTAGATCTTTTGGTTTGTTTGTTTTTTTCTTCTCTCCTAGATTAAAATACCAATTAATAAAAAAAGAACACTTCCCTGAAGAAAATGTAAACTTTTTTTTGAAAGTGCTAAACAAGTATTCTGAGTGAAACCCAAAGTATGTTTGACTAAAACTATCCAACCTCAGCATTAAGTAGCCAAGTGGTTAAGGCATCTTCTGACAGCTCTAGGACTATGGACAGAAGTTACACATAAGCTGGTTTAAGTGATCAGAAACTGGTTTAAACCTGTAACATAACAGAAGTTCAGTGCACATAAACCAGTTTCAAAATGGGTGAAACTGGTTTAATATAAACAGGGTTGAATGTAGTATCAGACTTAACTGATTTGGGTCAAACCAATTTATGAAACTTCTGTCCTAGACCCCTTCCTGGTTCAAGTTAAATCACAGTCCCCCAGCATCCCAGGAGGTTGTGCAGCCCTGGGCTGTGCTGTGCTGCCTGTTCCAGAGAGTAGGGCTGGAGCAGTGAGGGACAGCTGACGGGGACAAGGCACAAGCCAAAGGCAGGGCAGGCCCAGCTGGAAATGCAGCACAGCCCAGCCCAGTGAACTGAACTGAACTGCCCTGCCCTGCCATGCCCCCCACCCCACGCAACCCTCCTCAAACCCCAGCTGTCATCTGGGGCCAGGGAAGGGGGTTAAATACCTCTTCCCCCCATTCAAATTTACTGCTAGCTGCAGCTGTGGACTACAAATGCAAATGCACCTGAAAGCAGAAAGAGGAATTGATGAGCAACCCTGCAGAATACTGCTTCTGTGCTTCTGGAGTGAAAATCCCAGAGACCTCAGGGGCAGCAGGAAGAGAAAGTGTGCACACAGCCAGAGTGCTGTGCTCTAGCCCCCTCCAGCTTCTGGCCTGAGCCACTGCAGGCACATGGCTGCATTTCCTGAATCAAAGGTAAATGTTTGTTCATTTCTATTTCAATTTAATCTGTGTATCTTAGACTAACCTGCAAAGACTGTATTGATTCAGCCTCTGGTTTTTTGACTGTCTGTACCTAGCCTAGAGGCACGAGTTCCAGTCCTTCTCTGGGCTGATATAAAAGGGTGTCTAGTCTTTCAGGTGGGCGAGTCAAATGTAGCTAGATATGATGTTAGCCATTTTACTCCCTTGTGTGTTGTTGGCTATAAAGACTGCAATGCTTTAGTCACATTAGAGCTTCAGCTGTTAGACTGCAGAACAGTGTGTGTGTAAAATATATGGAAAATATTCTTGTAAAGGTATTTCTGTGAAATCTCCTGGCTATATCACCTTGTAATAGTGATTTTGAAGATCAGAATGAAAAGCCAGATTCCAGGATCTGAATGTAGTCCCTAGCATAAAGGCCACTCATTTGATCACAGAGCCAGGGCTATGGAAAGAAGTCTCTCTTATGTACCTGCACAAAGGAATATAAATATTTTTAAGTGGCTGGTTTCAACCTTATTAAGCCATGAGATTATGGCCAGAAAGGATTTTTGTTTAGGTTTGGTACCAGAAAAAAATATTTGTACATTGGTTAAAAACACTGCCTCATTTATGAGACAGGTTCTGTTTTCTTCTCTGCTTCCAACTTTCTTTCTAACCTGGGTTAAGTGACTTTATGCCCTCTTGACAATATCTGCCAAGGTGCAGCAGTACTGAGTGTCACTACAATTAAATCTTAATCCAGAATGGAATTCACACACCTAGATGTGGTGTTGATTTAAGTTATTTTAACAGTAAGTTGCACAGCTCAGAATAATTCATAGTAGCACTGTGAATGGTAGAACATGCATGGTAAAGATGGGTGGGGGGAAGGGGGATTGTCAGAAATCCTGCAGTTTTACTTGGATACCTCCTCACAGCTTTGAATTGCATACCTGTATGAGCCTAGAAATTGCACCTTGAACCTACCTTCTCCCCCCTCACATTCATAACTTGAGTATATAGCATGTTCCAAGCTCCGCAAAAAAGAAAAGCAATATTCATTGATCTTGGAGGGGAGCATACAAGAGTAGAAATGACTCTCAAGCCCCATGGTGTGGGCACTGTAATTGGAAAGAGAAGTACTGGGTTTCATAGTTTCATAGTTTCAGAGTTGGTAGGGTCGGAAGGGACCTGAGCAGATCATCAAGTCCAACCCCCTGCCATGGCAGGAAAAAGTACTGGGATTAAATGACCCCAGCAAGATGTTCATCTCACCTCCTCTTAAAGACCCCCAGGGTAGGAGCCAGAACCACTTCGCTTGCAAGTTGGTTCCAGATCCTAGCCACCCTGACTGTGAAGTAGTGCCTCCTGATGTTCTAGACCCTGAATATGGGTGCCCAAGATGAATGGTCGTTCCTTAAGGAGACGATACTCAGAGCCCAAGGAGTGACAATCCCAACGAGAGTGAAAGGGGGAAAAAGTGCTAAAAAGCACCCCTGGCTCACCAAGGGCATTCAGCAATGCCTGATTGCCAAAAAGGAGGCCAATGGAAGGGAGGGCCTATCACCAAAGAGGCGCATACCTCCATCGCTTGGGTCTGTAGGGGGACTGTTAGGAAAGCTAAGGCAGATATAGAACTAGGGCTAGAATCAAGTATCAAGGACAACAAAAAGTCCTTTTTTAAATAGGGAGAATGAAGAAGATACCAGGTAATGTGGTATCTGCAGGAAATGCTAGGCAATCTGGTGGTTGCACCAGAGGAAAAACCAGAACTTTTTAACAATTTATTTGCCTCCATTTTTTTGTGCAGGGACTGGGACTCGCCCACTGAGATTCGGGATGGACTCAGGAGAGACTTCGCCAGGCCTTGGGTCAGGGAGGACTGAGTTAGGGAACTTCTGGAGGGGCTGGATGTGTTCAAATCAGCACGTCCAGATGCTCTCCACCCCAGGGTGTTGAGGGAATTGGCAGGGGTTATTGTGAGGCCCCTGGCATGGCTTTATGAGCACTTGTCGTGCTCTGACCAGGTCCCAGATGACTGGAAGGGCTAATGTGGTCCCCATCTTCAAAAAAGGGAGAAGGGAGGACCAGGACAACTATAGGTCTGTTAGTCTTACTTTGACCCTGGGGAAGCTGTTTGAGAAGATTATCAAGGGGCACATCTGTGAAGGGCAAGCAATGGGGATGATGCTCAAGAGCAACCAGCATGGTTTCATTAGGGGCAGGACGTGTAAACCAATCTGATAGCCTTCTACAAATCATGACAGATAACAGCAAACTGGCTGAGGGGCCACACACAGAGAGTGGTGGTGGATGGATCATATTCAACCTGGAGGGATGTGAACAGCCAAGTCCCCCAGGACTCGATCCTTGGGCCCACACTGTTCAATTTCTGTATTAGCCTCTTGGATGAGGGGGTGAAAAGCACCCTGTTTAAATTTGCGGATGACAGCAAGATTTGGGGTGAGGTGGGCACACTAGAAGGGAGGGACAGGAAAAAGCTGGATCTGGACAGGTTACAGGGGTGGGCAAATGGAAATAGAATGGGATTAACTAGTGACATGTGCAGGGTGC
The DNA here is from genome assembly GCF_000455745.1 of Alligator sinensis. Lineage (NCBI taxonomy): Eukaryota > Metazoa > Chordata > Crocodylia > Alligatoridae > Alligator > Alligator sinensis. The sequence continues at coordinate 56,081 of NW_005843719.1, read as the reverse complement.
TGCACTTGGGCACTAAGAACCAGCAGCATACCTAAAAGCTGGGGAACTCTATTCTCAAAAGCACAGTGGCAGAAACAGATCTTGGAGTCATTCATTCCAAGATGAACGTGGGCCACTAATGCGAGGACATGGTCAGTAGGGCTAACAGCACCTTGTTGTGCATCCACAGATGTATCACAAGCAGGGCCAAAGAGGTGATCCTTCCCCTCTATGTGACACTGGTCAGGCTGCAGTGCATCCAGTTCTGGGCGCTGCACTTCAGGAGGGATGTGGACAGCATTGAGAGGGTCCAAAGGAGGGCCGCTTGCATGATCTGGGGATAGTGGGGCAGACCCTACAAGGAGAGGCTACTGGACCTTAACCTGATCAGCCTTTACAAGAGAAGGCTGAGAGGGGACCTGGTGGCCATCTATAAACTTACTAGGGGGACCAGTGAGGAATGGCAGAGACCTTGGTCCCCTGAGCAGAGTAACAAGGAATAATGTCCATAAGTTGTTAGAGTGTAGAAGGCACTACCTCACAGTCAGGGTGGCTAGGATCTGGAACCAACTTCCAAGGGAAGTAGCGCTGGCTCCTACCTCGGGGGTCTTTAAGAGGAGGCTTGACGAATACCTAGCTGGGGTCATTTGAGCCCAGTTTTCTCTCCTGCCCAGGGCAGGGAGTCAGACTAGAAGATCTGCAAAGTCCCTTCTGACTCTACATCTATGAATCTATAAAAATCTAAGCCAGCACTCCTCCGTCCAATAGGAGTTCCATTTCTGCTGCATGACAGATGACTCCTCAAAAGATTAGACTGTGCACACCATCAGCAGGTGTATTTGGAATGTGAATGGTTGCAGCTGTGGTTCTTTTTGTTGAACTCCATGCTGATGGTATGTTAGGGGTGCTGTGAACATGCTTTCTAGATTGGATCCACAAAGAGGCCTGGGCACAGGCATGACTAGTTTGTGAATACATAAAAAGGTTAGGCACGACAGATAACAGTACACGGCAGAATCCTTTCCACTTTACACACTCAAATAGCTCTTACCAAGCTGCATCAGTGTCATTTTTGGTATTTACACTTAGCTGGTGATCCTAATTCATGTTCATTGTGGATCCTCAACAATTCACACAACAGCTAAACATGTACAGTTAGGTCTAGTCTGACCACACCATCACACATTTTGGCACAAGAGTGTTTGGGAGAAAGTAAATCCTGAAAGTGTAGCAAAACACCCAGTTTTTATTTATTTATTTATTGTAAAATGCATTCCCTCCCCTTTCCCCAAACATTTCTGACTTTTTCTTTCCCTCTCTATTCCCTATAAATAAGTATAAGTGAACTCAGATGTAGCATAAGCTTTAAACATTTTTATTTTGGTAGCAAGTTTTTGGTTTTGGATACCCACTGTTGTATATTGTATTATTAGGTTTGTATTGATTCGTACTGTTGTATATTGTATTATTATGATTTTCATATTGATTTTCATTGTTTCATATGAATATTGTATGGTTTTGGTTCACTTACAAACACAGGCCTAAGTCATGTCAACTTTCCATTTTATATGTCAAGTCTCCATCTTGTGTCCTCTGCCTGGGCATCCCATGTTGCAACTCTATGAGTCATGTACCCCTCCCATGTAAACAGGTTCCCAGATGAATGGGAGTGATTGGGAATGATTGAAATACAATGGTAGCAGGCCTCTACTGAATGGCCTGTAATGACTGGGCCATCATCTCGCATTGATTCATCCAGGAGCCATGGACCTCACCCATGAACAGAGACAAGAACCCAGTATTTGAAAGACAAAAGGCCCTGAAGAACCAGCAACTCTTACCATTACACCCGAAACTGCATGTCCTTGCATGAAGCACACATGCTCAGTACACCAGGGGCTGACCCTTGCCTGGGCATGCCTTCTGTTACTAGGGTCACACAAGGTCTGCCCCTATTAAAGGGACAGTGAAGACAGACCCAGGGGGACACCCTCTCCATCCAGACCATCACTATGCCGCACCACCTATCCAACCAGAGGCCCTGCCAGCCCCCCGCTCTGGACAACACCTACTGGACATGGACCCCTTCCAGCCTGGATAGGTAGACATTACCTGCATACCTCCTTCTACAATTTAGACTCTCTCTCTCTCTGTATCTCTCTCTCCTCCTGGACTTCAGGAGACTTTAGCCACTGCACCAAGCCTCTCTAAACCCTGCTGCCATTGTGGGTGTGGGTGTGAGTGCAAGGGAACCAATAAGACATTGTGTCACCATCTTCCCTGTTCAATAAAACCACTGTCATTTGCAACCCTGAGTTGGGTAATGTCTTTCTCTCTCTCTCTCTCAGCTCTAGCCTCCAACCCTCTCCACTAGTTTCCCCATCTCCTCTCAATTCCTACTGCCTTTTCCCTGTGACTTCCTGCTTCCTTTCTCTGCTTTCCCATTGCCCCTCCACCTTTCAGTCTCTCCTGCCACTTTTTTTCTGTGATTTTCTACTGTCCCCCTGCTTCCCAAGCTCCTATTGCCTTTTCACTGTGACTTTCTGCTGCCTTTCTCTGCTTCCCTGCTGCCCCTACCACCTTTCAGTCTCTCCTGCTGCTTTTCCTGTGATTTTCTGCTGTCCGTCTCTCTGTTCTCAGGCTTCGCCTGCACCTTCTGTAGTCATCCCCCCCGACCCACCCCCTGCAGCTCCCCAGGTCCTCGTGGCTGCCCTGCAGTTTTCTCCAGCTTGCAGCACCTACTGCCACTTCCTGCAACTTCTCTAGCTGCCCCAGAATCATCCTTCATCTCCCCACATCCAGAGCCCCTCTCTAACACCCACATTTTCCTGTAGTCCCATTTTCTCTCTCCATACCTACCTTTTCAGCTCCCACATAGCTCTGGGTCCAGTCCCAGCCTCTGTGCCAGCATTGCTCCCCTGTTCTGCAGGCTTTGGGCATTGTCTTTTAATCAATTAAGATCAATTAACCTAAAGTTACCCCCGAGCCTCAGTTCTTCAGCCCAGGTCCCTCTAATCTACCGGCTTGGAGCAGAACAGCCAGAAGTTAACTGTGATGACAGTGTGGTGTCCTGGATTAGAGCATGGAGTCTATGCTTGGCTCTAGGCAGCCCCACACATGACTGTTGGGGAGGCATGAGGGAGCACGTGCCCCCCCTGAGCAGTGCCAGGCTGCGAAGGGTCAGCTGCCAGACCAAAAGTGACCACGGACTGTCAAACCACAGCCCCGCATGCGCTATGGGCTATGACCACTACTTGGCCATTTGCCAACTACTGCATTATTCCACCATCATGAACAGCACTGTGTGCACCCACCTGGCTTCAATATGTTGGACCTTTGGGTTCCTGGTGGTGGTTGTACACTGTCAGTGGTTGTAAGTGTTCCCTTCTGTGGGCCCTATGAGATTGACCACATCTTCTGTGACTTCTCACCACTGTTGAGGCTCACATGCACAGATACCTCCAGCGCTGAAGTCTCTTTCTACACCCTGGCATGGGCTGTTGTGCTGGGATGCTGCCTTATCACTATAGTGTCCTATATCTTCATCATTTCCACCATCTTCTGAATCCCCTCAGCGATTGGGAGAAGGAAAAATATTTTCTACATGTGCTGGGCACTGAACTGTGCTGTTTATCTTCTATGGTATAGTCATATTCACCTATATCCATCCATCTGCCAAGAAATCCTTTGTCCTAGACAAAGCTGTGTCCATCTTCTACACCATTATTACCCCTTTCCTGAACCCTATTATCTACAGCTTGAGGAACAAGGAGATGAAGGCAGCCCTGAAGAAAACACTAAGAGGCTGGGGAAATTATTTCTGCAAAGGCAATGTCAGCCTGATTTCCCTTAATTAGAAATGGGCATAGAGCTGATTCCGGGTAGTTCTAGCTTGGGGTTCAGGATTTTAAGGAAGCCAAAGGGAGTAAGGGATCAAATCCTTTTGGGCATACTAAAAAAGTACTTGGTTAGGCCTTAATCTCAGGCAAAATGTATGTCAAATAAGAGAGAGGGAGAAAAGAAAGAATTTTCATCATGAATTGCTATTCCTTTGACGATGCTATCAACTCCCACTAGTAAACTCTCCACATAAAATAAAATAATTTTTTTTAATGTTAGTGAATGAACTAGACACTTATTTTAGTACAGGTCAATGGTTCTCAACTTTCTTGGACTCGAGGCACCCCTGCACAACTTTTGTCAATTGAGTGTCACTCAATTTCAAAAACTGATTTGTATAATACAGTTGGCAAAGCGAATGGACAGTGAGGTGGGAGGCCCAGCCAGGAAGGGACAAGCCTGAGTCTGCACTTATCTCCTCAAACCCCGCCGCACCCTTCAAGGGATCCTTTGGCACCCCGAGGTGCCCTGGACCTTAGTTGAGAATCACTAGTATGTTAAGCAATTTATTTGGCAAATTTCTCTTCCTTTACTTTTTATTGCTATGTAGTGTCCACAAGATATTATAGCTAAGAATTTCTCTCAGAATTTCTACTATAATATATTGTATTGCAAATTGTACTGTATTCTCTCTTTTCCCATTCCTAATCCTTATATTATGCTGCTATTTAGAAGACATTTTCCTTACCTCATGCTAAGAAGCATTATTTCAAAATTCAAATATACTGTTACGGTATGCCCACTTATTAGAGGGGTCCACCTTAAAATACCCAGTGCCTAATTTTCAGAGGTGCTGAGTATTTATAGCTTTCTTTAAGATGCAGTTACAGGTCATAAGTACCTCTGAGACTTAGATCTTAAGTAGGTCAATATGGACTTTCCAAATCAAACATACCTTTGGTAAATTTTCACATTAGACTGGCTTTTTCAAAACTGCCATTGTAATTTAGATATCCTGTTTTCATTAATTTCTAATAGATACCGGGCTCAAAATTCCTTAGCAGCTTTCAAAGGATAAGCCTCTATCTCCCCTTTCTCTCTTAAATATTGAATTGATATTTGTAACCTGATCTTTCTCTTCTTAACGTAGGGCAAAGAAAG
>NW_005843719.1:32975-50436 GCF_000455745.1 Alligator sinensis | reverse complement strand
TAGCGGCCACGTGTGCATAATTTAACGTGAACCAATAATGTGGCTCGAATCTTAATACAAATGGCGGGAACTCCTTTGCATCGTGCATCTCCTAGATGCAAAAGAAATGCACCATGCAAAGAAGGCTACAAACTGGCGGGAAATACTCTTTTGCACGCGGGTTCTCTTATTGAAGCAGAAAAATCCACCGTGCAAAGGAGCTGCAATTTAGCGGGAACATAATTTAGCGGTGCCGAAGCACACACAAACAAAAAACCACAACTTTGGGTTGTGACAGAGCAGAGTATAGTTTAGCCTGACAAATACAATGTCACACTGCCCAAGGAAACAATGGAAACTTTGTCTCTCCTCTTATTAGATTCATAAATGCTAGGGTTGGAAGTGACCTCAATAGATCATCAAGTCTGACCCCCTGCCTGGGCAGGAAAGAGGGCTGGGGTCTGGTGTCACCCATGTCAAGAATTTGACTTGTCCACAGGTTGAGGTACAGAAATGGCACAAGCCAGAATATGAATCTACAGAGGTAGATCAGATTCATCCCAGGTGACACATGCATGTATTATGCACTCCATTAGTGTGTGCGCCATACTCTATCCATCTACTAAAAAACCTTCCTTTGAACAGGTAGGTTTAGCCTTCAGCTTTTCAATGGACTCCCTCTTCTTCTCTGGTAACAATAGTTATGTTTTTTAAAGCTATTTAAAGTAATTTTCAAAGATACCTAAATCCTACTTACTCTATGGGGATCTGATACTCATATCCCTTTGATGTCTATGGGAATCATAGAAAGAGGGAGTGTGGAAAAAAAAAAAAACACAACAAAACAAACCCAAACCTATTGTATATTTATGTATATTGTGCCTGTGCCTGAGCCAGTGTGTACACGCAGATGTGTGTTTGTGTGTGCACGTATGTGCACATGTATGACATGGCTAAAGAACCTTGAAGCAATCTGAGCCAAGGGAAGATCATCCCTGACTAAACTATCCAGCCGAATGTCCGTCTAATCTGCCCTTGAAAATGTTCATAGTTGGAGATTCCATACATTTTCTAGATAGCCTAGTCCAGTAATTTATCAACCAAATAATCAGAAAGTTCTTCCTAATCTTCAACCTAAATTTCCTCTGATGCAGCCTGAAGCTATTGCTCCTGATTCTGCCTCCATCTCTTTCGCTATAGAAAAGCCCATTGGCTTTTCTCCAGGGTCAGTAACGCTAACTCTTTAAGCCCATCCTCATAAATTGTGCTTCCCAGGCCTCTCATTATTGTTGTTCTCTGTTGTACTCTCTCCAATCCTGTACTCTGCTGTACTCTGTCCACATCCTTCCTAAAGTGTGGGGCCCAAAACTGACACACAACACCAGTGCTGAATACAGTGGAAGAATCACTTCCCTTGATTTGCAAATGACACTCTGTAAATACTCAGTATATTGTTGGCCTTTTTTTTGCTAATGCAAGAATAAACACACTATTGGCTCATATTCAGATTATGATCTATTGTAACCCTGAAGTCCTTTTCTGCAGTGGTGTAGTTAGGCAGTTATTCCCCTGTCTATGCATGCAATTTTCTTGTCCCAGCTACAGGACTATACATTTATACTTCTTGAATTTTATTTGGTTGATTATGGAAGCTGACAATCAATTGTTCCTCTATGCCACAGAGTAAGCATTACCCAGTGGCTTCCAGAATTCTCCTCTTGCAATTAAGCCACCACATTCTTCATTTAGTATTCATTCATTTAGTGTTCTGCATGATGATTTTCCCTCTAGCAGCCAGATCCTACTCCAATTATTAGCACCTATGCGTATAGAGTGTTTGAGGCCCAGTCAAACTGGATCAGGGAGAGGAATGGGGGTTGCTTTCCATTCCTATATCCTATGTCCCTATTATTAGCAGAGCAAAGTAGGAACAGATCCAAGTTGAATATGAGGACAGATACTTGTATCTGCCTAGAGACAATTTGAATAGCATTACAGCAGTCCCCACTAGGACTGTTCTATTTTCTATGATTCTCTAACACATTTTCTCAACATGTCATGCTCTGTTCTCTTGGTGGACTTAGTTTTCATTTTCACTGTCTTGCTGGACTTACTCTATGTCACCATCATCTCCTGTGTCTGCATCATTTTCATGGTCCTGTGTATCCTCACTTGTACCTCCCACTTCCCTGCAGTCCTCATTTTTCTATAGGGCACCCTCTTCATATACAGCCAGCCTGGAAGGATCCAACCAACAAACTGGTATTTGTGTATACCACTAGTCCGAAAAAAAACTACAGCATGAATATACATGAGTATATAGTAAACTGAGTATGCAAGAAGAAGGAATATGAAAGTCTTAGAAAGGGAAGGAGAACTATACATCTGGGAAAGAGAAGGGGCAAAAAAGTGAAGAACATCTCTGCAACATTTCTTAAGTTGTTGGAAAGGTTGGGGTGTTGTTTTGGTGACATAAACAGTGATATTGAAATAGCAAATAGCAAATGTAGCCACATAACTCACACCCATAAGTGTGGTTTCCCAGATAGTGTGACTACAGGAGTCATCCCCAGCACAGGTGAGGTTGAGTGCTATAGTTGCCCCGCTGTGCCTGGAGCCAGTGGCCCTGGCTAGCTTTAGGGAGAGGTCAGGCATGGAAGTAGAGATAAGCCAGGTGGCAGGGGCTGCTGTGGTAGGTTTATGGTGCTATGCTAGCTTTAGGGTTGAGGCAGGCTAGAGGCATTAAAAGGATGTTGGGGGGAAGTGGGAAAAGGAGGGACAGACTGATGAGGCAGGCAAAGGAAAAAGAAGCAGCCTAACCAGACAGGGAACAGGAAACTGAGTATACAACCCTAAGGCAGCTGGGGGTGGAAGGGCACAGGCTATAGATTGGGGTGGGAAATTAGAAGGAGGAATGGATGGCAGGGGAGACCAGAAAGTGGTAAACCCCAGGAGCCAAAGGCACAGCAGTCCCCCTAACTGCTAGTTATTTGCTTAAGTACACATTTATCAGCTCCAACAGTCCTTTGAGAGGCTGGATGACAGAACCTATATACAGAGGTACCCCCCCAATCTGGCCACCCTGCAGTACATCTGCAACCTGCTTCAGCCCCACCAAGCTTCCAGCAACACCCTGATGGTGTCTGAGAGGGTGAGCATTGCCCTGGCTGTCCTTGCCTCAGGGTCATTTCCCAGGCATCTGTCCAAAACACCTACATTAGCTAGGCTTTTCCATCAGTTCCTGGACATCTTCTTCTACCACACAAAATAAATTTTTAATTAATATTTATTTGCCTCTGGCTCCTATCTAAAGTGACAGGAGCCAGGGGCAGGATGACCCAGGGCAAGCCACAGCAGACCCCTGGTAGAGCAGGCATTCCCCCCACACCAGCTGGAGGGACCATGGAGTTGCTCCTGCCTGTGCTGGAACGGGAAACTCAGACAAGAGGGGGTTGGGGCTGTGCATGCTGGTCCCCACCTGACCATGGGGCTGGGGTGGGGGGCTGGGAGTGTGGGGGTGCACAGGAGCCAGTGCTGGTGGAACCCAGAGTGGGGTGGCTCCCTGTTCTCCCTGCTGGGGCAGCCCAGCTCCAAACAGCCCAGCCAGCTGCACCCCAGGCTCCTGCCACCCTGCTCTGGGCCCTGTCGGCACTGGCACCGGGGCAGCACCCGGCTGTCGCCGACTCCCAACCCCCTTGTTTGGCCCTGGGGGCAGCATGGGGGGGGGCAGTGCCTGAGGCTGCTGGGGTTGGCATGACTCATCAGGGACATGGCCCAGGGCATGGGGAGGTGGCATGGAACTTGCATCCTATGCCTGAGGCTTGGGGCGGCAACAGCTTGGTTGCCCCCCACCCCATGGAAGGATCCAGTGGGTGCAATTGCCCCAGAGGGCAGGCCCAGGCCCCCCACCCTCAGGGGCCTGTCAGCATCTCACTTCCTGACCTCAAGATGTGGGAAGGCTGTGCCAGGAGTGGGAGCAGAGCCACAGCCACTTTTCTGCTCCAGAAGCTCTTATGGTCACGAGGAGCCCAGGGGCCCTGGGAATCTCCTGCCTCCTGAGCCTGCTGGGGTGGCATGACCTGGCTGGGTCCTGGCCTGGGGCAAAGGAAGCTCGGGGCAAAGGAAGCTCGGGGAGACCGCAGAACCTTATGGAGCAAAAACGCAGCCGCAGCTCTGCTCTGGCTCCTGGTGCAGCCTGCAGCTTGTGCCTGGGCTGGGGGGTGAGCTGCTGCCAGGTCACCAGGCTCCTGCAGGGTTGGGTGGGGGAGGGGTGGGGCCTTCCCCCAGGGTGGTGGCACCCTCTCGGGCTGCCCATGGGGGTGGGGGCAGCCAGGCAGTTGCCATCCCAAGCCTCAGGTGCAGGATGCCACTTCTGTGCAGCATCCCTGGGCTTCCTGCATCCTGGGCCACATGCCAGCCCCAGTGGCCTTGGGTGGCCCCCTGCACTGCCCTCAGGGCTGGCCAGGAACATCCCCAGGGCCCCCAGCCTCCTGTAAGCTGTAGGAGATTTTGAAGCAGAAAAGCAACCATGGGTCTGCTCCGGCTCCTGGCGCAGCCTCCTTGCCTGTCCCAGGCCATCCCCTGGAGTAGTGGCAACCCCCAGGCCACCCGTGGGGGTGGGGCAGCCAGGCCTTTGCTGCCCCAAGCCTCAGGCATGCCATGCAAGTTATGCGCCACCTCCCTAGGCTTCCCACATCCCGGGCCAGATCCCCACCAGCTCGTGCCACCCCCAGTGGTTACATTAGCCCCCCCACACTGCTCCCCAAGCTGGAAAGGCCCTTCCCCAGCAGCCCCCGACCTCCTGACCACAGCAGGAGCCACCGGAGTGCAAACACAGCCACCAGACTTTGGGCAGCAAGGGCCCGGCTGGCTCTCCCCTTACAACCTTCCTGAAAACCCCACAGCTACAACCTCCTCCAGACACAGTCACACATCACACAAATACCACACAGCCACATCCACAGTTCCCCACAAACCCCACATCTACCAACTCATCCATACCCCCCCGATAGCCCTGCACACCCCACATGCTATACAAGAGTAAGACTGAATTTTGAGCTATTATGCAATCACTTCTACATATAAAGCACAAACACACATATATCAGGACAAAAATATATTATTTAATTGAATTAAAATATAATATTATGGGTATTGATTTCTAGTACATCATTTGTTTTTCTTCCAGTTCTAAGATAGCAAACCCTCTTCTCTGAAGGAGTACTTCCAGGGGCAAAGTTCAGAGGTCAGCGGCAGGACTTTCAGTCCCAAGATGGTGACCAGGGGGTGGAGTACCTGTCAAGGAGTGGGGTTATCCATGTGGCTCTCGAAAGCTTGCCAAAACTTGCTAAGCGGCCCTCTGCCCAAAATAATTGCCCACCCCTGGCCTAGAAATTCTGTATATGGCCTTCTAGGGGAGTTTACTACCCATCCAGCTACTGAGATAAAAAACACACAGATGGACTCAACCCTTTCTGGAATATAATCTCAGGTATGCAGACATGTAGCTGCATGCATATACGAGTAATGCGTAGCCCTGTGCAGTCTCAGTTTATATATCCACAGCATAAAGCCAGGCTTCAAATTAGACAGGTTGAAAACTCATTTAAGCTCATGAAAGAAAAAAGAATTCTACCCAAATTACTTAGCTTGCGGTAAATAACTTTAAACCATAATAAAAAAGGGAGTAGATACATAAGACACCAGCTGACATTGTTGTATATACCATTTCATGTCAGTATAAAGTTCTCAGTGCTACCTGGCTCCCCCATCCCCTGCAAGGGAAAGACTGCAATATCACCTACTTCAGATAGAAAGTTTGGGAGCACTGGTTATATGTAAAACGTGCATAATTACATCATGTGTTGTTCCCTTCCCGCGATACAATTTAAAAATGCAGCCGCAAGCTTTGTCCAAAAAAGTAGAAGAAAATTTAGGTTGCATGGAGAGAGACAAGGAAGGTGTGAGAAAGAGAGAGACATCTGACTTTTTAAACATTTGATATACAAATATTAAAAACAACAAGTGAAAGTGCAAGGGCATGTGGCCCTCCCAGGGGCCAAGCATGATGGAGAGAATGAGTGTCTAGGCTTGTTTTGTTTTCTTTTTTAGCTGTTACAAATATCAGGGAATAGAAAAATCAGTTACATGCAGATCTTCAGCTTTCTTTACACTGACTTTCTAACCTTCCTCTCCCTGAACAACAATAATAGACAAAATTATTTCTCCCAGAGCCAAGAAGAAGGAAGTCCCAAAGGACTTTTATTTCATTAATTGCCAACTCTCAAACCAGAGCTTTTTCTTTCCTTATTCTTCACGTACTTTTCCTGCCAAAGCAACAAGAGTTTAACTGGCAACAAAAACCAGTCACACCCATGTGGGCTACTATTTATAGAAGGGAACAAAGGAACCAGATAAGCCAAATGCTATTGTCTTTCATGAGTTTCCTCTGTGCTCTGTATCTGCCTTTGACTGGGCTCATAGGGCGTGACAGAACAAGGATAAAAAGAATTAAATGAGACAAAGAGACTCTTGAAAGATTTCTGTAATGATGCAGTGGGCATAACTGAAGGTACCGAGGACACTCTTCAACCTTACATTTGTTTCCTAAAGGTCTTTTATGTGTGGGCCTCTCCATTCTGCACAAGCAAGACCCCAAGTTCAAAACAATTTTGGTGAGTGCCTTTGTCATTTGTACAAAGACCAGAGCTTAGTGCAGGAAGACGGGTGACAAGATGATTTTTGGACTCCTTCATTTGAAAGCCCCTCTCTTGAAAAATATTCTGCTTTAATAGTCTCTAAATATTATATTAATTTTGGGGGAGGAATATGTAGGGTATTCCAGGAAACAATCAAAAAGCCAAATAAGGAGATGACCTAAAAGGACTCTTCCAAGGCATTTACTGGTATGAAAGGTCATTTTTTATAATATAAATTTAATTCATAGATTTAAAAAAAATTGTAGAAATATGTTTTAGTAACTTTGTTTTCAATTTATTAATGGAAGAACCAAAAAAGGTGGGGGGATGCAACTTATCCAAGATCAGCCAGATTTCCAGAGCTGGAAACAAATGCAAGGACACTAAGGGTCAACTACAACTGTCTATCCGACAGGCTATGTTGCTATTGGTGATCGTAATAACAACAGTAGCAGATATCTGAAGGTTTACAGCTCTAACAAGCTAGGGCCTATACTAAAATTTTTGTATCATTTTATTAAGTAAACAGTCAGGCAACCCTTTGTGAAAACATACTGGAGAAGCAGAAGCAAGAATAAAAAGCTCCAGGTTTCGCCCTTACATACTGCAGGTTTAAATGGTTCATTGTATAACTTGTAAGATGTTGAAGTGAGCTTTTTGCTCAAAGATTACTACTTAATAACCACCATTAAGGATATGTGTTTAATACTTCAACAGTAATGAGAGGGTACAGGAAATAACTTATAATGGCTTATGGAAACTGATTTCTTCCCTAATTTGAGAGGCACAAGTTTGCTAAAACTTAAAAAAAAAAAAAAAGACTTAAAAAAAACCCAACTTCTTTAAAATAGAAATATTCATTGCATTATGAAAAATGCTTGCAACTGAAAAAGACAACTAATAGCAAGAATCTCCATTTTTGGACTTGAAAAACAGTCTTACCCCATATTCTGAAGAACTCCTAAGTCAGAGCCCCAGTTGTTCTACTGAGATTATCTGATCTTTACATAAATTGTGAGCCTGGCTTTCTAGAGAAGAGAAAAGTTAGATGAGGTTTAACTAACAGTCTGCAAAAACAAAAGTGGTTCTAATAAACGAGATGGCAATAATTTTTTCTACAGTAGATTGGATGAGAAATAGTAGGCATAACTTGCAGCATGGGGATTTAGGTTATAAAGTAAGAAAAAAATTCTAACTGAAGATGTTTAAATACTGGAACTGATTACCTGGAGATATAACAGAATCTCTTTCATTGCAAGTTTTTAAGAGCAGGTGAGGCAAGTATTTATCAGGGATAGTTTTTACAGAGATGATCCTGCCTGGGAATAAGGGATTGGACTGAGGGATTTTGAGGACATTTCTAGCTATATTTTTCTAGTATTTAAATTGCTTAACAGTTCTGCAATGGTTGATTTTTCCAAAGATTCAAAACTACAGTTCAAACTCAAATCTAGATCATTCCTAGTCTAAGTACTTAACTAACTACCCTACTCTGCAAACCTTTTTAGATATCTAAGAAATGAAAATGTATAGATCTATATGATGCTGTTATGGTTCAGAACTTAAGCTACTTCTAGTTGTTATAGTGGGCAGTTCATCCCAAATCTGTCTACAGCAGCATTGGTATGTCTCTCTTTAAGGCATATAATTCTATATGGTAAAAAAAAAACCCAAAACATGTCAGTCTAGTGGTGAATATTCTAACAAGAATCAAAACATGGTATTTAAAAGTAGGGAAATGCAAACTACAAAGTAGATCCAAAATTAATCACTGTAACAAAGTACCAATAATATCAGTGAACTCTCAGGGTCAAATACTATTCCTCTATTAAAAACTTAAGAGGTACTTGAAGAGACATAACTAACTATTTTAGCACTTATGCACAGGTAGGTTTCTATTACCATCTTTGGGAAGAAAGGTTCACCCTAGGCATGTACCTTCTGGAATTAAAACAGGAGGGAAGGAGGCCCTTTTACCTTTCAGCCCTATAGCTAGGATACCTGAGGGAATGAGAAACCCAGGTACTAGGTCCTCCTCTCTCCAAGATAGGGCTGGGTCCTGCCTCTTGAATCTCTTCACAAAATTTTGGATTTAGCAGGCCATGGACAAAGTGTTGCCTAGAGCCCTCTCTTCTTCTTGAAAAGTGTCCACTTCCAGTAGGAGAAGATGTGGAAGCATCTTCTCCTAGTGGAAGCATCTTCTCCTACTGGAAGCAGAGGAAGCAGAGGAAAATGACCCAGGTAATTCAGTGAAATGGATATTACTTCTGGCTAGGGGAGAGTGGGGGTAAGTTCTCACCTCTGACATTTATGCGACAGAAGCTAATTCAGGGCTGCTAGTCTGTCTGGTTTAATGAACATTAAATTGAAAGTGAAGTGGTCCAGCTTCAAAGGAAGGGCAGAAGAATGCTCTGAATCTGGTCTAGCTCATGGGCTTACAGTTAGAGCCCTTGGCTGGGAAATGGGCAAAAAAGCTCCAAGCCCCTTTGGTTAAGGTGGTTTAGAAGCATCTTCTCCTGCTCCTTGGCAAATGCCCTAACAGCCAGTATAATCAGACTAAAAGTTGGGGGTGTCATCTCTTTTTACAAACCCCTTCTAGTTGAAGTTTTTCTGGGATTACAGTTTCAGGATTTTCCCTAGCGTGATGCATTTCTATTCCACCTGGATGTCTATACTGAGTGCAGCCTTCTGAACATATCCAGTAACAAGGGGGATATGTGGAATTTAACCTGTGGCTAAGCACCAAAAGTTACAGTTACTTAGGTCCATAGGTGCCACAAAGGTGCACAGAGGTGAAACATGCTTAAGTGAACCCTAAGTTAACTGAGGTCAAATAAGAAGTATCTGGGCAAAACAAGTTGTGATGTCAGGAGGTCAGACTGGATAGCGTCATGCCCCTTGTCATTTATACACTATGAGATACTAATAGGAACTCCAGATCCATGATACAGTCTAGACAGACAGAGAATATTTCAATCACTTGCTTCATCAAACAGCAGTAATGTTACCCAAACTGTTTAACCCTGCGATTTCAGTCTTGTGGTTTCCTTCTCAGTAATGATAATACTGGCGTTCTTTGGTGGGTTTACCTTGTTCATTGTACATATGTGTTTCCCCTATAGATGTCTTCATGGGACATAAGAAATGGTTCCTCTGTGATGGAGTTCATCTTTGTAGGTTTTTCTGTCACTCGGAACTCACAACTTGGTCTCTTTTTCCTCTTCATTGCTGCATACCTATTTACTATCCTGGCCAACGTCACCATCATCATTGTTGTTGTGCTGAACCATCAACTCCACACTCCCATGTACTTCTTCCTCAGTAATCTTTCCTTTCTTGACATCTGGTATGTCACGGTCACTGTGCCTAGGCTCTTGGTTGACTTGCTGATCGGGAAGAAGCCTATATCTATCATGGCCTGCTTTACTCAGTTCTACTTCTTCTTTGTGTGTGGAGCAACTGAGAACTTCCTACTGATGCTCATGGGTTATGACCGCTACCTGGCCATATGTCGGCCATTGCATTACCTTACCATCATGAACACATCTGCCTGCATCCGCCTAGTCACCTCATGCTGGACCATGGGGTTTCTGGTGGTGATTGTGCCCATGGTGTTGATAGCCAATTTGTCCTTTTGTGGGCCCCATGAACTTGACCACATCTTCTGTGACTTTTCTCCTCTGCTGAGGCTCTCATGCACAGACACCTCTAGCACAGAGGCCATCTTCTATGCCCTGGCCTGGGCTGTCCTCCTAGGTTGCTGCGTCTTTACCATGGTGTCCTATGTCTTCATCATTTCCACCATCGTTCAAATCTCCTCTGACACTGGGAGGAGCAAAATGTTTTCCACCTGTGCTGGGCACCTGACTGTGGTGCTTATCTACTATGCTACAAGCACCTTCACCTACATCCGCCCATCAGCCAGGAATTCCTTTGCAATGGATAAGGCTGTGTCTGTCTTTTACACTATTGTTACCCCTATTTTGAACCCTATCATCTACAGTTTGAGGAACAAGGATATGAAAGTGGCCCTGAGAAAAACTTTAAGGAATTGGGACAATTCTCTGGGGAAAGGACATGTTGGTAAAGTGTCTCTTAGTTAGAGATTAAGCCAATTAGACATGGTTCACAAGCATTCCAGAAAGGAACCAGGGATTTTAAGAGGTATAAGGCAAGTAGTCAACCCCAGATTAATTAAATTTGAGTTTGACTACCTTAGTTTGTAATATCCACTAAGGATTCCAGAATAAAAAAAAACAATCGATCTACCCATGTCTCTTTTCTCTATCTACGAGACATTGGCATTAGAAAATAGACAATTTAAATGTCTTTATTCTCAGCAACTTTTGGTGAAACCCTTATGTATACAATATTAATTTAGTTAGGCACACAAATAATACTTGAAAGAAAGCTTGTTTGTTTGTAGTTTTTTGATCCAGCTTGTTGTTATCTTCATAAACCTTAGTAAAAAAGACATTTTTATAGTCCCTCTCTCTCAGGTGATTAATTTTGGAAAGCAAATGGTCTCAATTTGCAAAGATGTTTAGAATTTGCCATTTATTTAGGGAATGGACATACAACATATTTCCTGTGGAGTAAATTAGATTTTTCTTTAGTAAAAATGGACTAAGCACATACACACTGATTTGGGGGTAAATCCCCGCCCCCTTCCCCCAAGTAGTTACTGCACAGTAAGGCACATGTAAACACTTGATAGCACAGTAACCCTCTTTGTGCGCACTAACTTGGGACTAACTTGAGTCCCAAGTCAATCCACACACAGCATTACTGTGCTCTAATACCTGCATGTGTAGACACCAGTGTAAAACCTGCTTACTGAGAACTGCAATGCACAGCAGAAGCAATAGAGAAATGTGTGGCTAGGAAAATGAAAACCTCCCATATCCAGACCTCATCACTCTCCTAGTCCTGCTGCAGCAGATTATTCAAGGCAAAGATCAGGCTTATAAATCACCTATGTACCCACGTGATCTAACCTCCACCGCACCCTCCCTTTCTTCTCTCCTTTTTTTCTTTTTTCCCCTCCTTTTCCCCTTTCCCCACCCTTTTTCTTTCCCACTTCTTTTCTCTCTTTTCCCCTTCCTTCCCCACCCCCACTGGATACAGTCATCTTAGTCCATGAAGCACGAACAACACAGAAACACACGTGCAGACATGCCCAGAATAAATTACACCACTGTACTAGTCATATGTTCACTCCTCTAAGTAATTTAAATTTGCCTTAATAGCAACTACAGGGAGCCAGCTTGGGAGCATTTTGGGATGTTTGCTCCTTGCTATACAACTGAAGTAGAAGGAAGTTTGCAATCTTGTTCTATGTGCAGTGTGCACACACAAGTATCCACCCAAGCACCTGTTCATGCTTGATTGGCTGCAGTCTAGCATGGCAGCTATGTGGCTCTGTTTCTGTACAACTGACTATAAATCACAAACTGTAACTAGGCAAAAACTGAGGGGGTGAGGAGGCAACAGCAACAGGCTAAGCATTGTTGAGACCTCTCTTGAACAGGTTACAGGGAGCAACAGGTTAGGGAGGGAGCAACAGGTTAGGCATTGAGACCTCTCTCTCTCCCCATCCTCTTGAAGTTGATCCACTGAACACTATAGTAACTATTCATTGGATAAAGTGGATGAAGAGCAGTAGCATGTAATTCTGTTCCACTGGGAATAAAAGTCCAGAGAAAAAGATGGGATCTCCTACCATACAGAGTTTCATCCATCTTACTGATCCTCTTATTCTTGTCCTCTAAAACCCACCTGGGATTTTGCCCAGTTATGCTCTTGTTGCCCTGTGGGGTCAGGCCAAGTCTCAGGATCTCAATATTGCTCTGTTAGACAGAAGGGTGTGACACAATTACACATGTACAAACACACAAATCAATTAGGTGCATACACATGCACACTACCAGCTCAGGCACTTATACATCGAAACCAGCCTAAGCACATGCATACCTATCACCAATTCAAGCATATACACTATACATCCCAAAAGTTAGACACAGATAACTATCCGTATATCATGCACACAATGCCATATATATGCACACACACACACTCACACTAGCAACTCAAATACACACACGATCAAAATAACTAGTTTAGCTTCATGCACACCTATCACCAGTTTAAGCCCATACACACTACACACACCAATTTAGACATAATCGGTTACCAGTTACCAACACCTGCACATCCAATACACATACATGTATTACTAGTTCATATACCACACACACATACACAATGATCTCTCCCTCTCTTTCTCCCCCTCTCCCTCTCTCTCTATATATATATGTATGTATGTATGTGTATTCACACACATACCACCCACCTACACATACACACAAGTGAGTTCCTAAGTTGGGTGTTGTGATGTGTGTGTATGTATGCATGTGCTTAGTGTACTTGGGATACCTGGGGAAAGATTAAGGTAAGAAAGTAGAAGTGTAGGGATTTAAAGTTGCTGGGAGTGAAAGGCACTAGAACTGGGATTAGAACCAGTAGACTAGAGGGGCCTGGGCAGAAGAACTGAGGTTTGGCGGTAACTAGGTTAATTTATATTAATTGATTAAAAGACAATGCCCAGAGCCTGCAGAACAGGCAAGCGATGCTGGCACAGAGGTTGGGACTGGACCCAGAGCTATGGGGGAGCTGAAAAGGTAGGTAGGGAAGGGAAAATGGGACTAAGAGAATGTGTGGGTGTTAAAGAGGGGCTCTGGATGTGGGAAGCTGGAGGATGGCTCTGGGGCAGCTAGAGAAGTTGCATGGAATGGCAGTAGGTGCCGCAAGCTGGAGAAAGGCTCCAGCTGCTGGAGAAAACTGAAGGACAGCCATGAGGAGCTGCAGGGGGTGATGTGGGATGGGGGTGACTACAGAAGGTGCAGGTAAAGCCTGAAAACAGAGAGAGAGAGCAGAAAATCACAGGAAAAGGAGCAGGAGAGACTGAAAGGTGGTAGGGGCAGCAGGAAAGCAGAGAAAGACAGCAGAAAGTCACAGGGAAAAGGCAGTAGGAGTTTGGAAGCAGGGGGACAGTAGAAAAATCACAGGAAAAGTGGCAGGAGAGACTGAAAGGTGGCAGGGGCAATGGGAAAGCAGAGAAAAGAAGCAGAAAGTCGCAGGGAAAAGGCAGTAGGAATTGAGAGGAGATGGGGAAACTAGCGGAGAGGGGTTGGGGCTAGAGCTGAGAGAGAGAGAGAGAGAGAGAGAGAGAATGAGCCTGGAATTTAAGATAAGGAAGGTACTGGGATTCAGTAAAACATGACCCAACTCGGGGTTGCAAATGACAGTGCTTTTCTTGAACAGGGGAGATGGTGATGCAATGTCAAATTGCTTCCCTTGCACCCACACACAGCCACACCCACACACCCACAATGGCAGCAGGGGTTAGAGAGGCTTGGTGCAGGGGCTGAAGTCCACTGAAGTCCAGGAGGAGAGAAATAGAAAAAAAGGGGACATAGCCGCAAGAGGGGAAAAAAAGGAGCAGTACAAGAAACAGGAAAGAAAAAGGAAGAGAAACTGACTGAAATAGTAAGAAAGAATGAACTACTGAGAAAAAAACAAAGGAAAAGAGTGAATGCCAGAGTGGGGTTGCCGGCAGGGCCTCTGGGTGGATAGGTGATGTGGCATGGTGCTGGTCTGGATGGAGAGGGCGTCCCCCTGGGTCTCTCTTCACTGCCCCTTTTATAGGGGCAGACCTTGTGTGACCCTAGTGACAGGAGGCATGCCCAGCCAAGGGTCAGCCCCTGGTGTACTGAGCATGTGTGCTCCATGCAGGGATGTGCAGTTTCAGGTGTCTGTAATGGTGAGAGTTGGTGGTTCTGCAGGGCCTTTTGTCTTTCAAATGCTGGGTTCTTGTCTCTGTTCGTGGTTGAGGTCCGTGGTTCCTGGATGAATGAATGTGAGGTGATGGGCCATTCATTACAGGCCATTCAGTAGAGGCCTGCTACCATTGTATTTCAATCATTCTCATTCATCTGTGCTTGTCTGGTCAGACTAGACCTTACTGTACATGTTCAGTTGTTGTGTGAATTGTTGAGGATCCACAATGAACATGAATTAGCATCACCAGCAAAGTGTAAATACCAAAAATGACACTGATGCAGCTTGGTAAGAGCTATTTGAGTGTGTAAAGTGGAAAGGATTCTGCCCTGTACTGTTATCTGTCGTGCCTAAACTTTTTATGTATTCACAAACTAGTCATGCCTGTGCCCAGGCCTCTTTGTGGATCCAATCTAGAAAGCATGTTCACAGCACACCTAACATACCATCAGCATGGAGTTCAACAAAAAGAACCAGAGCTGCAACCATTCACATTCCAAATACACCTGCTGATGGTGTGCACAGTCTAATCTTTTGAGGAGTCATCTGTCATGCAGCAGAAATGGAACTCCTATTGGACGGAGGAGTGCTGGCTTAGATTTTCATAGATTCATAGATGTAGGGTCAGAAGGGACTTTGCAGATCTTCCAGTCTGACTCCCTGCCCTGGGCAGGAGAGAAAACTGGGCTCAAATGACCCCAGCTAGGTAATCGTCAAGCCTCCTCTTAAAGACCCCCGAGGTAGGAGCCAGCGCTACTTCCCTTGGAAGTTGGTTCCAGATCCTAGCCACCCTGACTGCGAGGTAGTGCCTTCTACTCTCTAACAACTTCATGGCCGTTACTCCTTGTTACTCCAGGAGGCGCTCAGGGGACCAAGGTCTCTGCCATTCCCCACAACAAGGTGCTGTTAGCCCTACTGACCATGTCCTCGCATTGGCAGTCCACGTTCATCTTGGAATCGATAATGATGCCAAGATCTCTTTCTGCCACTCTCAGCCTTCTCTTGTAAAGGCTGATCAGGTTAAGGTCCAGTAGCCTCTCCTTGTAGGGTCTGCCCCACTATCCCCAGATCATGCAAGCGGCCCTCCTTTGGACCCTCTCAATGCTGTCCACATCCCTCCTGAAGTGCAGCGCCCAGAACTGGATGCGGTAGTCCAACTGCGGCCTGACCAGTGTCACATAGAGGGGGAGGATCACCTCTTTGGCCCTGCTTGTGATACATCTGTGGATGCACAACAAGGTGCTGTTAGCCCTACTGACCATGTCCTCGCATTAGTGGCCCACGTTCATCTTGGAATGAATGACTCCAAGATCTGTTTCTGCCACTGTGCTTTTGAGAATAGAGTTCCCCAGCTTTTAGGTATGCTGCTGATTCTTAGTGCCCAAGTGCAGCACCCTGCACATGTCACTATTTAATCCCATTCTATTTCCATTTGCCCACCCCTGTAACCTGTCCAGGTCCAGCTGTATCCTATCCCCCCCTTCAAGCGTGCCCACCTCACCCCAAATCTTGGTGTCATCCACAAATTTAAACAGGGTGCTTTTCACCCCATCATCCAAGTCGCTAATGCAGAAATTGAACAGTGTGGGCCCAAGGACGGAGCCCTGGGGGACTCCGCTGTTCACATCCCTCCAGGTCAAATATGACCCGTGCACCACCACTCTCTGAGTGTGGCCCCTCAGGCAATTTGCTATCTATCTGACTGTGTAGGCATCAATGCCACAGTCGCCTAGCTTTTAATGAGAATGGGGTGGGAGACAGTGTCAAAGGCTTCCCGAAG
The DNA here is from genome assembly GCF_000455745.1 of Alligator sinensis. NCBI lineage: Eukaryota > Metazoa > Chordata > Crocodylia > Alligatoridae > Alligator > Alligator sinensis. The sequence continues at coordinate 34,140 of NW_005843719.1, read as the reverse complement.
TCCAGAAATACTACATCCATCGCGACACCAGTGTCCAATGATTTGTGACCTGATTGTAGAAGGCAATCAGGTTGGTCTGACAGGACCTGCCCCTAATGAAACCATGCTGGTTGCCCCTGCGCATCATCCCTGTTGCTGGCCCTTCACAGATGTGCTCCTTGATAATCTTCTCAAACAGCTTCCCCAGGATCAAAGTAAGACTGTGACAGGGGGCCTCCTTGGGGCCGATCTCTGTGGCCCGCCCACCTGTTTCTGGGCCAACCGCCCGCCTTCTCGTCCGCCACGCCTTGGTGTTAATTGATTCATTTATAGATGTCACTCAAGCAGGAGGCTGCCCATTTTAGTGCCCCGATGCCAGGGGGCGCTCTCTGTGGCTCCTATCCTCCCCAATACCGCAGCCCAAACTTCGCAGATGGCATCTTGCTGTTCATATCCTCACCAGCCCCACGCTGGGCCCCAGAATCATCCAAATGGACTCCTCTATGATCCCTCCAATCAGGCGGCCTCTCCACCTTCATCTGGGCTGCCTAGCCCCCCAAAGCCATTTTCCCCTCTCAGGCGTGGTCCCCCTGGGACCTATGGCTACTAGCCCTGGCCCACCTCCAGGCCAGTCGGGACCCCAGGCCCCTGGCTCTTGGGCGTCCCTCGTGGCAGGCCCCTGGCCCTTTTGACCGTCCTGGCCCTGGCCCCAGCATTGGCCAGACGAGGGTACTCTCTTGTCCGGGTCGGGTCTCAAGCCCCTCACTTTCTCCCAGGGTCTGCCCTCTGGGCCCCTCAAACAAGCACAGGGTTACCCACCCAGTGGGGGGGAGCTAGGGGTTCAGGCGCCCCGACCCACCTTTCACCGGGCTGATACCTGGCCTGGCATTTCCTGGGGGCTCCCGCGCCACTGAGAGCCCCACCAGGCCACCGACTGCCAGCAGGGTGCAGTTTTAGGTCATGCCCAGGACCAGGAGCCTCCTTACCATCCCCTTCAGCTCCTCCCTTACCTCCAGATTATTCTCAGCAGCCCTCCGACCAAGCAATGTTGCTGCCTGCCCTCCAGCAGCCCAACTGCCCTGTTTATATAGGCAGCCCTTGCCTCCAAAATGGCTGCCCTCATCAGGCACCTGGTGGCTGCCAGCTCCAGGCCCTTAAAGTGGCAGGCACACACAGTGCCCTGCCA
>NW_005843719.1:31948-32885 GCF_000455745.1 Alligator sinensis | reverse complement strand
TGCCAGGGGCCTCACAATAACCCCTGCCAATTCCCTCAACACCCTGGGGTGGAGAGCATCTGGACATGCTGATTTGAACACATCCAGCCCCTCCAGAAGTTCCCTAACTCAGTCCTCCCTGACCCTAGGCCTAGCAGAGTCTCTCCTGAGTCCATTCCGAATCTCAGTGGGCGAGTCCCAGGCCCTGCACAAAAAATGGAGGCAAATAAATTGTTAAAATGTCTGCTTTTTCCTCTGGGGCAACCACCAGATTGCCTAGCATTTCCTGCAGATACCACATTACCTGGTATCTTCTTCATTCTCCCTATTTAAAAAAGGACTTTTTGTTGTCCTTGATACTTGATTCTAGCCCTAGTTCCATATCTGCCTTAGCTTTCCTAACAGTCCCCCTACAGACCCGAGCGATGGAGGTATACTCCTCTTTGGTGATAGGCCCTCCCTTCCACTGGGTGAACGCCTCCTTTTTGGAAATCAGGCATTGCTGAATGCCCTTGGTGAGCCAGGGGGGCTTTTGAGCATTCTTGCCCCCTTTGATTCTCATTGGGATTGTCACTCCTTGGGCTCTGAGTATCGTCTCCTTAAGGAACGACCATTCATCTTGGGCACCCATATTCAGGGTCTAGAACATCAGGAGGCACTACTTCACAGTCAGGGTGGCTAGGATCTGGAACCAACTTGCAAGCGAAGTGGTTCTGGCTCCTACCCTGGGGGTCTTTAAGAGGAGGTGAGATGAACATCTTGCTGGGGTCATTTAATCCCAGTACTTTTTCCTGCCATGGCAGGGGGTTGGACTTGATGATCTGCTCAGGTCCCTTCCGACCCTACCAACTCTGAAACTATGAAACTATGAAACCCAGTACTTCTCTTTCCAATTACAGTGCCCACACCATGGGGCTTGAGAGTCATTTCTACTCTTGTATGCTCCCCTCCAAGATCA
>NW_005843719.1:19342-31806 GCF_000455745.1 Alligator sinensis | reverse complement strand
GGGATGTCCCACTTCCTAGGCTACCACTACTTTTCCATAACAGTTCAGTGGAAAGAATACTTATACTATCCGCTTTACTCTTGTATATAAAGTAGTGGTGGCCCATTTTTCTCTGAGTATGTCTTAAAAGACAGGTAGCCATGAGTCTATACCCAGAGGAACATGCTATATACTCAAGTTGTGAATGTGAAGGGGGAGAAGGTAGGTTCAAGGTGCAATTTCTAGGCTCATACAGGTATGCAATTCAAAGCTGTGAGGAGGTATCCAAGTAAAACTGCAGGATTTCTGACAATCCCCCTTCCCCCCACCCATCTTTACCATGCATGTTCTACCATTCACAGTGCTACTATGAATCATTCTGAGCTGTACAACTTACTGTTAAAATAACTTAAATCAACACCACATCTAGGTGTGTGAATTCCATTCTGGATTAAAATTTAATTGTAGTGTCACTCAGTACTGCTGCACCTTGGCAGATATTGTCAAGAGGGCATAAAGTCACTTAACCCAGGTTAGAAAGAAAGTTGGAAGCAGAGAAGAAAACAGAACCTGTCTCATAAATGAGGCAGTGTTTTTAACCAATGTACAAATATTTTTTTCTGGTACCAAACCTAAACAAAAATCCTTTCTGGCCATAATCTCATGGCTTAATAAGGTTGAAACCAGCCACTTAAAAATATTTATATTCCTTTGTGCAGGTACATAAGAGAGACTTCTTTCCATAGCCCTGGCTCTGTGATCAAATGAGTGGCCTTTATGCTAGGGACTACATTCAGATCCTGGAATCTGGCTTTTCATTCTGATCTTCAAAATCACTATTACAAGGTGATATAGCCAGGAGATTTCACAGAAATACCTTTACAAGAATATTTTCCATATATTTTACACACACACTCTTCTGCAGTCTAACAGCTGAAGCTCTAATGTGACTAAAGCATTGCAGTCTTTATAGCCAACAACACACAAGGGAGTAAAATGGCTAACATCATATCTAGCTACATTTGACTCGCCCACCTGAAAGACTAGACACCCTTTTATATCAGCCCAGAGAAGGACTGGAACTCGTGCCTCTAGGCTAGGTACAGACAGTCAAAAAACCAGAGGCTGAATCAATACAGTCTTTGCAGGTTAGTCTAAGATACACAGATTAAATTGAAATAGAAATGAACAAACATTTACCTTTGATTCAGGAAATGCAGCCATGTGTCTGCAGTGGCTCAGGCCAGAAGGTGGAGGGTGCTAGAGCACAGCACTCTTGCTGTGTACACATTTCCTCTTCCTGCTGCCCCTGAGGTCTCTGGGATTTTCACTCCAGAAGCACAGAAGCAGTATGCTGCAGGGTTGCTCATCAATCCCTCTTCCTGTTTCCAGATGTGTTTGCATTTGTAGTCCACGGCTGCAGCTAGCAGTACATTTGAATGGTGGGAAGAGGTATTTAACCCTCCACCCTGGCCCCAGGCCACAGATGGGGTTTGCGTGGGGTGGGGGGCAGTTCAGCCCCCCCCCCATAGACTGGGCTGCATCTCCAGCTGGTCCTGCCCTGCCTTGGGCTTGTGCCTCCCCCTGTCAGCTGTCCCTTACTGCTCCAGCCCTACTGTCTGGAGCAGGCAGCACAGCACAGACCTGGGCTGCACAACATCCTGGGATGCTGGGGGACTGTGATTTAACTTGAACCAGGAAGGGGTCTAGGACAGAAGTTTCAGAAACTGTTTTGATTCAAATCAGTTAAGTCTGGTACTACATTCAACCCTTTTTATCTTAAATCAGTTTCACCCATATTGAAACTGGTTTATGTGCACTGAACTTCTGTTCTGTTACAAGTTTAAACCAGTTTCTGATCACTTAAACTGGCTTATGTGTAACTGTAGGAGAAAGTCCCCTTTTCCTCTTGCCTGCATTTTTTCTCCCCTCTTTGGATATGTTTCTCTTTTTCTACCTTTTCTTCATTCCTCTCTCTTTCACTTTAAGATAAGGAATTGTGTTTTAAAATTTGTGTGTGTGTATTTTGTATCTCCCCTTGTATTTTGGTATTTTTATCTATTTGTGCGCCATGGCATTTGTAGCTTATATTTTATACCCCTCACCTTTCATTTTTCAACTGAATGTATTTAGTTTCATAAATAAGTTATACATTGTAAAAATGTTAACAAGGGCAAGAATCAAACTGTCCTTCCCTGTATCAGGCTGGACCCTGAACGAGTGAGTGAATCAGTGATTGAATGTGTAACATAGTAGCAGACAGCTATTAACACCTGGGAAACTGCAGATCAACCAACGGAAAAACTCAATAGAAAACAATGTAACAACCGGGAAATCTCTAAACGTCACTGATCAAGGGCTAGAAGCCCTGGCCTGAGTTAATCAACGCCGGGGACCAACTTTTGGGCTGAATATCTCCAGATCGACCACTCCCAGAGCCCTATTCCAAATTCATCAACGGACTCCCGAACCTGCACGTACATGCGGACGACCCCTGGGGCTGACAGATGCCATCCAGTAGCCACTGAGGGGGAAGTCCCACGAGGTCAATGACCCCTGGATTGGGCAAACCTGAAAACTGGGGAGTCACCAAAGTCTGCCAAGGACAGATAAAAGGCAGTTAAAAGTGACCCTCAGGAGCGCCCTCTTGATCTCCAACTTGACCAGACCTGTCCAGCCAGAAGGACCAGCCGGCGCCCCCCTTCTGGAGGATAACACCACGCTGAAAGCAGCCTCGACTGGCCATCAACGGCAGACTCCAGCGCTTGTAAGATAGGTATACCTGACTGTAGCTTGCTACTGTGTGTGTGTATGTGTGTGCATATGTGTGTGTGTGTGGGGACCAGCCCCAAGGCTTATGATTTAACTCATTACAGTGTTTCAATCTGCCTAATAAACTAGAATTTTAAGGATCCTGAGTTGGACATTTGTAGCCAACATAACTTCTGTCCGTAGTCCTAGAGCTGTCAGAAGATGCTTTAACCACTTGGCTACTCAATGCTAAGGTTGGATAGTTTTACTCAAACATACTTTGGGTTTCACTCAGAATACTCATTTTTGCACTTTCAAAAAAAGTTTAAATTGTCTTCAGGGAAGTGTTCTTTTTTTTATTAATGGATATTTTAATCTAGGAGAGAAAAAATAAAAAGTCAAAAGATCCAATAGAAAACTTTGAAGCTAGACAGACTGACAAAAATAAGACACAACTTTTAGCAGTTAAATTAATTAGCTATGGGAACAATTTACCAAAGTTTGTGATGAATTCTCCTTCACTCACAATTTTTTAAATAGAGCCTAGATAATTTTACAGCATCAAAAGAGCAGAGATGAAGGAAAGCATGATAATGGATATGGAGTATGAACAAAGAGAGTGCCTCCTTGTGAGAGCAAGACTGGTTTGGCCAATGAGAAGATCAGTTCGGGAGCTCAGAAGCTGTCACAACTGGAAAGGGAACAGCTGCATATCTAAGGGTGTACTCTGGGTGCGAGCTGTTTCTAGAGGACATTCCTGGCATCAACAGAGAAGATGTATATGTACGGCCTAAAACGCTCTTGCTTTTTCTCATTCTCCTCTGCTATATTCAGAAAGCCCAAGTGATGACAGCTCGGTTATAGTCTAAGTAGATAATGCTGCTAGAGATACAGTCTTATCTATTTTCCATTTCAGGGTTTCAGAAGACAGAAGAAATGAACCCAAGAAACCAAGTCCCCAAAACTAAACACATCAAACTATCTGAATTTCCGACCTCTAGTTCTTTTTCTCTTTTCTCTACCAGTCTATAGTCTCACCAAGAGTTAGAATGTCACAATGGCATCTTTTCAGCCTTATCAGTTACCCAATTCCATTACACTTTGTCTGATGTAATAGCCTAAATCATACTTACACATTGAAATGCCTTACATTACAATAGTTAGTTGCATCTCCCCCTTTTGGGGAAGAGCCTACTCCATCTATTAGGTATATAAGTGTCTGTTGCCACTTAAATGTAATCCTAGTCCATACTTCTCAAATCCCTGTTGGGGGAGAGATGTTAACTGGCTTACTTTTGTAGCATGTTATCATCTTTCTTTAAGATTAAGGCACAAAAAGCCACAAGAAGGGTAACCCATACAGTTTTTCCGGGACTTGGGCAAATTATTAACGATTCGAATGATGGGATCGAGTGCACACTAAGCAAATTTGTGGATGGCGATGGCCGCAAGCTGGGTGGAGTTGCAGCTACTCCAGAGAGTAGGGCTAGACCCCAAAATGACCTGAACTGGGGGGGCAGGGGGCACAAGCCCAAGGTGGGCCAGACCCAGCTGGGGATGCAGCCCAGTCTATGGGGGATGGGGTGAGCTTCCCCCTCCAGCCCCCGCAAACCCCAGCTGTGGTCTGGGGCCAGGGAAGAGGGTTAAATACTTCTCCCAATTCAAATTTACTGATAGCTGCAGCTGTGGACTACAATTGTCTGCAATCGATTAGATGAGATTCAGCAAGGCCATCTGCAAAGTCCTGGATTTGGGATAGAAGAATCACATGCAGAAATACAGACTGGGGAATTACTGGCTAGGCTGCAGGACTGCAGAGAAGAACCTAGGGGTTATAATAGTTCATAAGCTAAATGAGCCAACAGTGTGCACTTGTTGGAAAAACAAGACAACAGCCTCCTGGGTTTTATTAACAGGAGCATCACATGCAAATCAAGAGAAGCAATTTTTCACCTCTATTCAGCAATGGTGAGACCTCACCTGGAATACTATGTCCACTTTTGGGCCCAACACTTCAAAAAGGATGTGGACAGCTTGGAAAGAGTCCAGCAAACAGAGTGACAAAACATGATTATGGGTCTGGGAGGTAAAATGTATGAGGAAAGTCTAAAAGAGAAAGGGTTATCATGTCTGGAGAAGACAAGATAGAAGGAGTAGATTTGATAACAGTCTTCAAATACCTTAAGGGCAATTATAGAGAGATTGGAGATGGGCTTTTTTCTGTAGTTGTAACAGACAGCACCAGGGACCATAGCTTCAGGCTGCAGTAGGGGGAATTTAGGTTGGAGATTCGAAGGAACTTTCTGACTATGAGGGTGATCAAACACTGGAACAGGCTACCTAGAGAAGTTGTAGAATCTCAATCCCTGGAAGTTTTCAAGAGCAGGTTAGACAGACACTTGGCAGGAATGGTGTAGAATGATCTGACCTTGAGCAAGGGGCTGGATTGGATGACCTTGTGACATCCCTTCCAACCCTACCATCCTATGATCCTAAAATAAAATAGGATAAGACTTAGTTACCTACCACAAGACTCTTGTGACACGGTTGTCTGTTGCTTTAAGAGGGAACAGCTAGCCTCATTGAGAAAGTCCAGTGCCAGATCATTTGGTTAGGAAGGAATTCTGCAGGAACCTTAAAAATCTCCCAACACAGTAAGCAGAGGAGAAGGAAGCAAGCTGTGAGAACAACAGCTTGCTACAGGAAAGAGTCAGGCTGTTGCACTGGAGGTGAGAGCCAAAGGGCTCCCCTTCTACTGCCTGGGAAAGGGCAAAAGGGTTTGGTTTTTGTTTGTTGCTTTTTGCGGGGATCTCTACTCAGTCTGATTCCCTGATTACCGCCAGCTGAGGCCTGGGACTGGAACTGCCCAGTTGGGCCGCATTGCATACATTTTTTTGCTGATTTCTCACCAACATAACTGCATGAAAAAGGATACCCTCTGTTGTCACGTGCAGAATTAGTCCACTTAGGGTAATGTAAAAACTTTTCAAGTACAGAGTACAAAAATGTAAATTAAGATAAGCAGCAAGAGCATGTACTAGTTTTTTTTTTCTTTGTATTATAGACATAATAGTTCAAAAGACCTCAGGGATTAGGTTCCAAACTCCCCTTGGTCATGTATGAGCCTTGGCCACCAAATTCCTTTTGGATGCTCCAAAAATTCCAGTCTGAATTCATTCTGTGCAACATGAGAACACAGGAATTTTTCCCAACCACACTGCCTATCTCCCTTATTTCTACTTTACATACAACAGATGCCAGGAGTTATTTACAGTCTTTACTCGTGCTGCTCTACAGAGATCAGAGGATTTTGTCCTGGATAATGTCTGCCAGTTCCGTTTAGGTATTTTCTACTCATTCTTCTTCTAATTGCCATAGGCATCCTCCCACTCCTTTTCCCTTGTGGGCATATCCTACAAGCTTCCTCACTTAGTCAAACAGTCACAAACTCCTCCATGATTGTTTTCAGGCTGGACATAAGGAAGAACTTCTTTACGGTCTGAGCCACCAAGGTCTGGAATACACTGCTGCTGGAGGTGGTTCAAGCACCTACTTTGAACAGCTTGAAGAGAAATGTGGATGTTTATCTTGCAGGGATCCTATGAACCCTGCTGACTTCCTGTCCCTGGGGCAGGGGGCTGGACTCGATGATCTTCTGAGGTCCCTTCCAGCCCTAATGTCTAAAGAATCTATGAAATCTATTCTGACCACTGTAGTTGTATGGGATCAACCTGGATTGTTTGCATATGTCATTTCCATTTAACTCTATGCAGAAATTTGACATCTGTGACAAAGAGTAAATTGTGATAGGGAGTAAGAATAGATTTTGTCCAAATGAAAACTCTTGTCAAAACAGGATGGTTTATTGCCTCAACTAGTGTTTCTCTGTGGCCGCTTCTACATGAGACGCTGACTGTGCAGTAACCTGAGTTACTGTGCAGTAGTGCTGACAAATGTAATTTTTTTGTGACGCCGTTTCGTAGTAGCCTAATACTTCTGCGCAGTAGCATTGCATCAAGGTTGTTGCCATGCAACACTACTGCACAGTAATAACAGGCTACTGTGCAGTCTGTGTCTCATGTTGAGGTGGCTGTTGATAAAGAAGCGAGTTCCGAGTTCACACTCCCTTTCCATGTGAATGTTACAGGTTGTTCAGAATGCAGTGGGACTGCCTGGCTCTGAGATAGGGATATAGAATCTTCTTCCACTTCTGGATTATCTAGGTAGCAGTGATCAAAAAAGGATCTGACCTTCTGATATCAGTATAGAATTTCAGATGTTTCTCAAGTTCCTTGGTATGCAAAGACAGCACTCATTGAACATCTCATCCATCTCATCCTGCCTCAAACATACTTTCCCCCATGTATTTCTCGTGGGCCACGTTCAAGTGTTCCCAGATCTTCTGGGAAATTCATAGTCTGTGGCTTGCTGTTTAGAAAGCTTGTCTAGAGATGCAAATAGGGTGTCCATCATAGAGGACAGTCTGGTTGTCCTCTGTTCCCTATTGATATGAAACCTGCTGCCTTCATGTCCTCTATTTTTCTCTTCAAGAGAAGAGAGGACATAAAGGCATCTGGTTTTGAATCAATGGAGGACAGAGGAGAACTGGACTGTCCTCTATGATGGCCGCACTAGATGCAAACCACTTTTGGCCTAAAATCCAGGTCTCTCATTTCTCTAATTTTCAGGATATTGAGCTAAAACACAGAAAAAGTCTTTTTCACAGTCACAAAACCATACACAAGCAGCTGTGTGAGTCTGTGAACAATCCTTGTCTATCATAATTGGAAACAGAATCCAAACTCTGAATAAGAAGTAAAAATTAGCCAACCAGGGACTGAAGTGATAATGAACTGATAGACAAAGTATAATATTTATATATATCCATATATTATTCTGTCATATGGTGATTCAAATAATGTCTGAATAAGTATGCATATTTTAAGTGAGCTTTGGATTTCTCCACCCTAGCATTTGTTCCCTCTATTAGTTTTACTGACTAGCCAACTGGTAGTGAATAAAAGTGATTTAATTTCTATTTGTTTTTACTCACTGGAGGCTCCAAATCAATTTGGAGGTTTTTTTCCCCTCCTGATTCAATTCAGATTAATTGATTCAGCCTCTGATTGGGCTAAATCTTCTCCAAATTGAATTGGTGACTGAAGCTTTGCACATGCCTACAAATTACCTTGAACAAAGGCAGGAGCAGTATCACAGGTTTCAGGAGATTGAAGTTGCTACCTCCTTGGGAGATTATAAACGTTAGAAACCAGGTCATGAGGAAAGGCTGAAAGACTCGGGACTGTTCAGCCTCGAGAATAGAAGACTCAGAGACGACTTGGTGGCAGCCTATAAGTAGATGATAAGTAGCCTGTGTGAATAGAGAATTATTTGATTCAGATTTAGATTCAGCCAATTCAGATGCCAGCGATTGATTCAGAGCTCCAAATCAGATTCCTGCTTCAGTTGATTCAGAGATTCAACCATAGGGTATAATGGAGAATCAATGAAATATCTATAATGGTAGTTTTTTGTCCAATTTGGATGAAACTTGCAGGGGTGGTGGCCCCTAGTGAGGCCACAAAGCCTGGCATGTTTCAAGGTTCACAGGTTTGGGGAAAAATGCACCTCAAGCTGCTAACGGCCAAAATGTGACATAGATGACCATGTGTGTGTTAAATCACAGTGGGGTGAAAACTGCAGGGATGCTAGCCCCTGTGGAGGCCACAATGCCTGATAAGTTTCAAGGAGATAGGTGCAGGGGTTTGGGGGAAACTGTACTTCAAGCTGTGGATAAACCAAACTCGTGACATGGGTGACACTGTGCGTGTTAAGGTGCAGCAGGGTGAAAGCTCCAGGGATGGTGGCCCCTGCTGAGGGCACAGTGTCTGCCAGCTGTCAAGGAGATAGGTGCAGGGCTTCTGTATTATGGGGCCCTGCACCTGTAGCTGCTGACAGGCACAACTCGTGACGTGGGTGCTTATGCAACTGTCTGTTTTGGGGCATGGGAGACACTACTGCAGTCGTGACTGCTAAGCCCTGCTGTGGCCACAAAGCCTGCCAGCTGTCAAGGAGATAGGTGCAGGGGGGTTCTGGGGCCCTGCACACCTAGCTGCTGACAGGCAAAACTTGTGACATGGGTACTTTTGCAACTGATTGTCTCTATCTTTGGGCAGTTGATTGTCTGTATTGATTATTTCCTCTCAGTCTGTGGTTTTGTAGGTGTTAATCCTTGCTCATTAACTTATCAAGGGGGACCAGTGGGGAATGGGATAGACCCTGTTCCCCTGAGCACTACCAGGAGTAACTAGGAATAACGGCCATAAGTTGACTGAGAGTACATTTAGGCTGGACATCAGGAGGCACAACTTCACTGTCAGGGCGGCTGGGATCTGGAATCAACTTCCAAGGGAAGTGGTGCTTGCTTCTACCTTACGTGTCTTCAAAAGGAGGCTAGATAATCACCTTGCTGGGGTAGTTTGACCCTAGCATTCTTTCCTGCTCATGGCAGGGGATCGGACCTGATGATCTGCTCAGGTCCCTTCAGACCCTACCAACTATGAACTATGAAACTTGTTATATAGTAGCTAGCTACTTTGTATTGAGCTGGTCACTGAGTGAATCAGGATTGATTGGTAACGCAGTAGCTTAGCAGCCAGGCCTGCATTAGATCATTCCCCGCCCCCACCATGTGCCCCAAGACAGACACAGTTGCACAAGCACCCATATAATGAGTTTTGCCTGTCAGCAGCTAGAGGAGCAGAGCCCCAGAACCCCTGCACCTATCACCTCCACAGCTGGCAGGCTTTGTGGCCACAGCAGGGGCTAGCAGGTTTGCAGCTTTCACCCTGCTGCGCCTTAACACACACTCTGTCACCCATTTCACAATTTTTGCTTGTCCGCTACTTGAGGTGCAGTTTCCCCTACTACCCTGCACCTCAAACATGGCACACATCATGCTCTCAGCAAAGGCTACCATCTCTGCAAGTTTCATCTGAATCAGCCAAAAGACAACTAAGTTATAGATATTTCATTGATTCCCCATTATACTCTATGGCCAAATTTCCAAATCTTTTCTGAATTGATTCGGAAGCTCTGAATCGATTCAGAAAGCCTAAAGCTTCCCACAATTCAATTCAGATTCATAGATTCATCCTCCAAATCAGCTGAATGATCTCCAAATCTGAATCACGATCTGAAGCTTTGCACAGCCCTAATAAGTATATCAGGGATGTACATCAGGGCCTGGGGGAGCATCTGTTCACCAAGACCCCCCAAAGGAGGACAAAAAATAATGGGCACAAGCTGATTGAGGATTTGTTCAGGCTAGGCATAAGGAAGAACTTCTTTACGAGTCGAATTCCAAGGTTTTGGAACAGGCTGCCCACAGAGGTGGTACAGTCATCCACCCTGGAGATTTTCAAAAAGCATCTTGATGCCCATCTTACTGACATCGTCTGATCACAGCAGTCTTTCCTGCCCAAGTCCAGGGGGCTGGACCCAATGATCTGTAAGGTCCCTTCTAGCCCCTAACAACTATGACACTTTTAACTTGGAATAAAGCAATGTTTCTGGAATAATATCTTTTTTTCCAGCAGCAATAGCAATAATTCAGTAAAAGTTGTCAGTATTTTATTTTCTGGTCATTTCTGTAATTTAAATTACAAACAACAATGGGGCATTAAAATGCAACCTACAGTGCTAACCCTCAGTACTACTGTATTGCAAATAATAGACTATATAATAAATAATCTGATAATAGTATCGACACAGCATATTCTTCAGTTCTCAACATAGGACTAGAAAAGTAGTTAGCTGTGTTAGTTTGAAGTCAGACAGGAAGCAGGGCAAGGGCAGCATCTTGGAGACTAATGGTTAGTCTAAACTGCCACTCTGCTCTGTCTTCTCCCAACATAGATGTGACATTTACAGCATATCATTCTCTTAAATATCCCCCCTGATGACATCAGAGAGAAAAACATCAAATCCTGTACCTTGATCCAGCTTTTTCATTTTTTTCCAGAGACAAGTTTTCTCCCAAGCACTTTTTTGAGGGCACACTTCACCTCCTCATTCCTCAGTGTGTAGATGAGGGGATTGAGAGCTGGGGTGACAGCACTGTACATGAGGGTGACTATCATATCCCTTTTTGAGGTACTGCCTGAAGAGGGGGGGGTGTAATTGAAGAAAACAGGTACATACAGCAGGGCCACCACTGTGAGGTGGGAGGCACAGGTAGAGAAAGCTTTCCACCTGCCTGCTTGTAACTGGACCTTTAGGAAGAGGAAGGAGATGATGTAGACATAAGACAGGAGGGTGATGATGAAAGGAAGTAGAGCAATGCATGTGGCGACAATATTAAGGAGGCTCAGGTTGAGATGAGTATTGCTGCAGGATAGGTGCAACAAGGGCTTGATGTCACAGAAGAAGTGGTGAACATATTTGGGGCCACAGAAGTGTAGGCGGGAGGTCATAACTACGTGCATGAGAGCATGCACAAAGCCTGTGGCCCAGGTGACAACTGCCAGCAGCAAGCAGACCTGTTGATTCATGACTACCATGTAGCGAAGTGGGTTGCAGATGGCCACATAGCGGTCATAGGCCATGACCGCCAGCAGGATGACCTCGCTGCTTCCAAGGAAGTGGAAGAAGTGGAGCTGGGTGAGACAGGCAGAGAAAGAGATGGCCTGTTGCCCCAGGAGGAGGCCAGCCAGCATCTTGGGCACTGTGACAGTGGAATAGAAAATGTCCATCAAGGAGAGGTTGCCCAAGAAGAAATACATTGGGGTGTGAAGCCGAGGCTCAGCCAGTGTCACAGCAATGATGGCACCATTCCCCAGCAAGCTGGTAAGGTAAAGCATTAGAAATAGAATGAAGAAGAAATGCTGAAGTCCCCAGACATTGGTCAGACCCAGGAGGATGAACTCTTTCACTTCTGTCATGTTCTCCATTTCTAGAATACTTAATAGAAAAAATAAGTGCTAAATGTTTATTGTAATAAGTATGGGAGGAAGCATGGAAATACTAGCTCTCTCATTATATGTATATATCTATATATCTATCTATATATATCTATATATAGATAGATATATATATTGATATATATCTATATATCCATGTGTACCCACACACACACACACAGATTAAAATAAAAATACAATTAAAATACACAATTAAAATACCTTTTAATTCCTATACACACACACACATACACACACGGAGTATATAGATATAAATAAAGAGGAATATATATGTAGGAATTAAAGTGTATTTGAATTTTACTTTTTACTACTAAATACGGGTAAACAAATGGCTTTACATTTAAATGTTCTTATCCTGTCCCTTCCTCACTTCATGAAAATTAGACAGTTTTTAAAATAAAGAATAATGATGTCCCTTGCCATTTGACTGAATAAAATGAATATTCTATACAGCAGAAGCATATTGGACCCAAAACAGAGGTCAGTGAAATATAAGCATTCTCCGATGATTACCATTCCTGGCTTGAGCAAGGAGCTGGACTAGATGACCTCATTAATTCCCTTCCAGCCCTACTTTTCTATGATCCTATGTATGGTTCTTAAAAAGGGAAAATTTAGTATAAATTCTCTCTCAGTCACTCTCTTTTTATCAATACATTTCTCAAAGCAAGGAGTAAAGAAGATAAGAAAGGACAACAAAAGACCAAAGCACTTGCTTTCTTACTATTTCTCTCAAAAGTATTACCCCTCCCC
>NW_005843719.1:11156-18967 GCF_000455745.1 Alligator sinensis | reverse complement strand
AAAACACTCCCCCCCCCCCCCCCCCCCCCCGACTGGAAAGAAAGAGACTACAGTGTTGGTACATTATAAACATTAGATGGAAAAGAGAGAGCTTTCTGTTTTAGGCACAACATGGAGGAAAAAAAAAACTCTCAACTGAAAAAACCCTTCCCATTTCCCAGTTTTTGGTTCTCATGTGAGAGGCTACCAAAAGTTGTATATACCTTTAAAAAGTCTTCTGGATGATCCAGGGGATTGACAAACGAGACACACATCTGTACCTGTTAAGTGTGTTGAAAGAATACTTAGGAACTGAATTATAAAACACCAAGAAGATCATAATGTGCTAATGTTTAATCAAAAGAAAACTCTGTCTTACTCAGCTATTAATGAAATGCATAAATAGAAAAGTAGATAAAGGATACTATGCAGACTGTGGTTAGTTAGAATTCCAGAATTCCTTTCACAAAGTTGCTGAAAACATGAAATGCAGGAATGGAGTAAGGAAGGATGTGGCCATTCCTGCCACCCCCACTTTGGCTGTGACACACAGGCACAGTTTGCTCTGAACTCAGTCCCTGATCAATACAGGTTGTTGCCAAAATTCAGAGACAGCAGTGAGCTTTGAGCTTACCAGTTGATCAAGGTGAGATCTGGGCAGAGCTACTGTTTTTGCATGGCTCTGGATCCCAGGGGGTAAGCACTGCTGCTGTTCACCCTTTCTCTCCCTCCCCACTCCCTGCTGAGGAAAGGAGAGGACAAGTGGCCATGGAGATGCTCCCTGTCTAGGCTCCAGAGCTGTGCAAAATCAGGGGCTTTGAGCAGACCCTGCACTGAGCCAAAAGGGAGTGCAACCATACTGTCTTCTGGATCCATCCCTGAAAGGAACTAAGAATATGCCTTTACTGTGGTCACAGTTCTGATTACAACTCACATTGACATACCCAAACTTGTTTGCACATGTTTTTTTCAGGTATTACTACCGGTTCAAGCTTGCCACATTAGTGTCTCCTGAGGGGTCTGAGGATTTACTCAGGTTTTCATGTGGGTGTTGTAGCCTGCACTGAGCCTATGCTGCCCTGGCTACACTGCTACCAGTGCTTCAGCTAGGCAGCTTGAAGTGAGCACATGCATGTTTATATAAGATGTAGTCCCAACAGTTATCTTTGCGTCAAGACAGCCTAAATAATGAGGGCAAGCACTACGTAATAATGAGTGAGACACTGATTAAGGGGAAGAAAACATAGATCAATAATTGATAGCCTTTTATTCTCATGACACACATTTTTAACTCTTCCCTCTGTGGATCCATGCCTTAGCTTCCTGTGTCATATCGGGATCAAACTTCTTGGCATCACTTTAAAATCCCATGCAACTCTCTTCTCTGCATGTCCTCCTTTGGCAAGTTTTCTATTGCCTCCAGTCCCTCCCATTTCACTGTTGCTACCAAACTTGTACTTTTCATGGAGTGAATCAAGTTAACTCATATAAGATGAACTCAAATTAAACGTAGTACGTTTTTACTGACATTCTTCTTCCTATTATCTCTTATTTGCATTTGTTGTCTGATTGTGAGCTCTTTCTATGCACTCTTTCTTAAACACTTGAAAAACATTTGTCTATAGGAAATAGTCTTTGTAATAACAACAACAAAAGAATAGGAAGTTTCCCAAAGAGTTCCATACTGGGACTAGGGTTGAAAATGTGAAATTTCTGGCTACTTTCCCCAGTTAAGACAATATCTCTCCACCAAGGAGATGCTCAGGATCATAGCAAGTACCCAGGTCCTTGGTACTCTGTGAAGGTGGAGTCAAACATTGCTAAAGGTAGCAGGAGTTTCATCCCTTTTTGTATGGGTAGTGGTTGATGTCACAAGAGCACATACAATATAGCATATGAGTACCACCTATAATATCTCCACCCTCCACAATATGAAACGAAGAGTTTCACCACATCTGCCATGATTTTTTCTTGCCTATATCTCTAGGGAAGAGACAGTCTTTAATAGACAGCTTGTGTTCCACCTGGCTTACTTCCATGCAGAATTAACAGGAGACTTAGTAGGTCACTCACTGCACTCAGACACTTGAGACAGACATCCTCAGATAGCTTGGGATATGAGATAATTCTGTACTGTACACTATACATTCTGTTTCTGAAAATCAACTCAGCAGAGTAGGGACTGCACATTTTTTGTTATTTGTCCAAAAATTATAATAATTTCATGGTGCTGCAGATTGGAAATGCAACAAATATTGTTCTTTTATGTGTGTGTGTGTGTGTGTGTGTGTGCGCGCACGCGCGCACGCGCACGCATGTGTTTACCTTTCTCCTTTTTGTGCAACTTTTCCATTAACATTCATGTGGTTTTTTTTAATTAAGAGTTTTGATTGTTTTGCCTACCCCTCTCTCCTCCCTGTGACTTAAACCATTTGTTTATATTGTTTTGTTTTGTTTTGGAAAAGTTAAAAATATATATCCTGAAATTAATTTATTCATGACATTTTGGAATAGATACAGAAAAGTGAAAAAAGTTAGACAAAAATCAAATGTGCTTACACAAATATCCACTTCCAAAATTAGAACCTTATTTTCCAGAAAAAAAATGTTTTTCAATTAAACATGTCAACAAGCTCCACCAGCAAAATTTAAATATCAATATAAAGCCATTAATATTATTAGCATTGTCTGGTATGATGCACCTCTAACTTACAGGGAATTAAGAGTTCAACTTGCAAGAAAATGAAATGGTTTTTCAGTTCCTAAACCAGTAACTAAAAATTTCTAAATAATTATCAGTTCCAGGCTTGTTTATTGAGCATCACCACATAAAAAACAAACAAATCCAACAACAACAAAGCAAAAAACCACCCCCAAAAAACAAAAATCCTCTTACACATACAGGACCCTCATATTCAAGTTCAGAAATAATTCTCAAATAAATCTATTTATTTAAAGACATAGTGGCATTATGATCATTTCTCTAGTTTGTCTCACTTTCTCTGTGTCTCTATTTTTCTCATCTTAGTACAGTTCCTTGTTAGGAGATGATTGAAAGAAAAAAACAGAACCTGAGTAACTTCTTATGCAAGAACCATGTTTGTATTTCTGGATTTATAAATCATTCTCTTGGATTTACAAATCATTATCTTCTGCAATTTGCTTCTGTCTCCTACCTGGATAAACCTGGTGATTTTTCAGGTTGAAGTAGTATGCCAGTAACTGAAGTGAAAAAGCAAATTAGGGAAATCTCAGCGCACACAAGCTGAAAAGTGCGCCATGATCATTCAAGAAAGGTATGATGGTCTAGCACGGAAGGAACCTTTTTATCATATGCAGTACTCATTTAACAAACAGTCTATGATAACAATAAGGAAGGACAATTTCTAGTCCATTAATGGCTCCCCTGGGACAGGGTCTATGAGCCAATAAAGAGTTTTTGAACAAATAAACCAAATATTCCCTGGAAAGAATGAGCTCCACATTGCCGAATTGTCTGAATAATTATTATAATTAGGATTAGGATTAGGATGGCTACAGGTATACAGCTTTCACTGAATTTCAGTGGGCTGTAGGTAACTCTTACATTCTTCTGAACTTTCCAAATCTGTTGCAATAATCCCTGAACTTGGTGTTACCTGATTATTTGTTATTGCAAAATTAAAGTGGGGGCTGGGGGCGGAGAATCACTGGACAATTTGTACTGGGGGAATCATGAAACTTGCATTCTGCTTTTGGGTCTGAGCATTAGGGGAGGGTTTCGCAGCCACCTGGGAGATTAAGCTTTAGCATTTCAATTAAAATTCATGAGATGAGGTGATATAAATCTTCAGAACATTTTCTGAAATGTAACTTGCTAAGTTTTTTAATTGCTGACACCAGGAGGGTGTGTGGA
The DNA here is from genome assembly GCF_000455745.1 of Alligator sinensis. NCBI lineage: Eukaryota > Metazoa > Chordata > Crocodylia > Alligatoridae > Alligator > Alligator sinensis. The sequence goes on along the minus strand of NW_005843719.1, from coordinate 15,093 downwards.
TTTTTGTAGAATTATCTGAAATTATTATTTCAAAGAAGCCTTAAGATATATAGCAATGAAAACATACTGAGAGGCAATAGGTTGCCTCTACCTCAGTATTTATGGCATGCAGTTGGGAGCAGTCATTCCAAGGGTTCAGGCTGTGCTTTCAGGACTATTTTTGGTTTTTTACCAACTCCTGTCTAAGGCAAAGAGCCTGGACCACTACAGAAACCCACCATACCTTTGTTGGTAATCTGGATGGAGGAGTTCACAACCACCTCATTTCAGAGCTTTGAAGCCTTGGTGAACAGGCTGACCAAGCAGCTGTCTGCCACTTCTTGGCCCAGGGAACCCCAAGGTGGCAGTGGCTCAACAACTAATTTAACAACCTCTGCCTAACACCAGAGACAAGAGAAACCCAGAAAGAGGTCCCAGCAACAGTGGTGCAACCCAGAAGCAATCTCCAGAACCCAGAATCTCTACCAGTCAGCCCACTCGTAGGCAATCTGAGAGATCCTGGAGGGGCCTGAGTCATTCTGGCTTATCCCCTGAAAGAGATTTCATACCTACCCGAGCAACATCTTTGATCTCATGGCAGAATCGGTCACCCTGCATTCCACATTCATCAGATCTGTGTCACCCATCAGCTCTGCAGTGTTGACACTAGATTTTAGGAACCCAACTCTTATATCTTTGTTCCTGGCAGGCACAACCCTCAGCCTGACCATAACACCTGCCAGTTGATAATAGGCAAATTTATTGATATGGAGTGATAATAGAAAAACAATAATACAAGTAATCAAACAATTCTGTATCTACCAATCCTGGCTGTCATCAAAGTCAAAGTACATCTGTTCAGGAAGCAGGCTCCACTCTGCGGCTCTCTCTCTTAGGTGTTGGCAGTCTGGAGTTGGGATCCCAAGGCCCATAGCCCCCTCTCCAGTGGAGTGCATGAAACAGGTTGCTGGTGTGTGCCCTCTGTCCATGGAGGCCTCGGGGACCCTTCCCAGGGAACACGGATGGGGATGGGGACCCTTCTTAAGGAAGAGAAGGAGGGACAAAGAGGGACGAGAAGGAACAGGGTGGGTCAGGCCAAAGGGAGGGACCCTTTGTGAATCTCAAGTCTCTGCTTTTATATTCTCCTTCCCCCTTGATGACTCCTGATGACTCTTCATCCATAGCTCTCTCTTGTTGGCTGTCTCTCTGTGGTCACACATCAACATAGTCATCCAGGCCTTCTCCTAATTTGGTCTGTTCTCCCAAAACTGAGACTCAGCCCCCCTGCTGCTCTGGGGCCTTCTAGCTGGTGTCATTTATCTTGTGTTATGGGACAGTATGGTACACACTTCTTTGGTTCCCAGGCTGTGTGTCCTTGTTGTGTTAAACAACCTGTCTGCCTTGAAGGCTGTGATCTCATGTTATGGCATGCCCCCCGCCCCCCCCTTTAATTCTCAGGCTGTGTCCATTCATTGGCCTTGTTGTGCTAGACGGCCTGTCTGCTTTCAGGGCCATGAGAAGTGTCCATGTCTCCAGCTCTTTAGAAATCAGTTAATCCCTGCTGTCCATCTTGACCCTTTATAATGCATACATCTATACCTATAAGCCAATTCCCCCCAAAAACAAGCCTTTAAAGACCATTTCTAAGCCAACACACAGAGGGGCTTGAAGCTGATTTCACATCAGAGGATCATAAGATAATATGAAAGTGGGGCTGATAGAAAACTCATGAGGTCATTTAGTCTGGTTCCCAACTCAAGGCAAGATCATCCCTGACTAAACCATCCCTGCCCAACTGGCTGTTGAAACTTTTCAAAGATGGAGATTCCACAATTGCTGTAGGCAGCCTGTTCCAATGCTTGACCACCCTTATAGTCAAGAAATTCCTCCTAATTTCCAACCTAAATTTCCTCTGCTGTAGTTTGAGGCCATTGATTCTAGCCCTGCCCCTTATGTTCAACTATGTTCCTTGCAGCCAGCCACCATGTGTGGGGTACCACTTCTTCAATCCCTATAATCCCATGCAACTAACTATAGTTCCTTAAGATTCCTAAAAAAGTTTTAAAATCTGTTCTGAAATAATCTAAAAAAGTCAACAGCATCCTGGGTTGCATTAACAGAAGTGCCACTTGTAAATTAAGGGCAGTGATTCTTCTGCTCTATTCAGCACTGATGAAGCCTCACCTGGAGTACCATGTCCAGTTTTTGACCCCACACTTCAAAAATGTGTGGATAGTTTAGAAAAAGTCCAGCAGAGAGCAACAAAAATCATTATGGACCTGGGTGGAAAGACTTATGAGAAAAAACTGAAAGAACTAGGGCTGTTTTGTCTGGAGAAGAGAAAACGGAGGGAGGATTTCATAACAATCTTCAAATAACCAGAAGGAGTTTATAGAGAGGATGGAGATGGGCTTCTCTCTGTGACTACAGGGAACAGGACTAAGAAGAAATAGCCTCAGGCTGGAGAAGGGGAAATTTAGGTTGGAGATTGGGAGGGACTTTCTGACTATGGGAGTGGTCAAGCATTGGAACAAGCTGCCTAGAGAAATCGTGGAATCTCTGTCCTTGGGAATTTTCAACAGCCAATTGGACAGGCACTTGCTAGGAATGGTTTAGTCAGGGATGATCTTGCCTTGAGCAGGGAACCAGACTGGATGACTTTGTGAGGCCCCTTCCATCCCCACTTTCCTATTATCTTATGATCCTTTCTGGTGTGAAGGTGAGTATAAGTCCAGCAAGAGGAGTTGCTGTTCAAAAGAAGATTATGTTGATATACAGAGTAAGTATATAGAAGCACTGAGGAGTTTTTAAGTTGACCTAGGAGGGGTCTGGAGAGCCAGTGCACTCCAAACACTAACATAGACTGCCCCCAACTTGTAGGGGTCCTTCCCAATGAGTCCTCAAATGAAGCAAATATGTTGCCCTAGACTGGTACATACAGCAGAGATACTGCTGTGAGGTGGGAAGCACAGATGGTGAAGGAATTTCTTCTACTTTCTCAGGACTGCACTTTCAGGATGGGAAAGATGATGATGTAAAGGTAGAATAGGAAAATGGTGATGAAGGAAATCAGGGCACTATTACCAGAGACAATGCTGAGGAGCATCAGGTTTTGGCAGGTGCTTCTGCAGGCAAGAAGCACCAATGGCTTGATATCACAGAAGATGTGATGGATACTGCAGTATCTGCAGGCTTGTGATGTGGAAATAACTCTAATATTTATAGAAACCAATATATGAATAGTTACAAAACAGAAGTGACAAGTTGCTACTGCCCTTGCAAGGGTTGTGTGGCCAGCCTCTTCTTATCCTGTCAGCCAGATCTTCTGGGTGACCTCCCCTAGTGTCTTGTGGGATAACACACTTCCTGCACACACTGTGTCTGGGAAGACTAACTTCATCACATCTTTTCCTCTTTATAAAATCATAACTAGACTATTAATATTAAGATACCTATTACAAACTCATCCTAACATATCTTGATCAATCTCTTTGGCCATTTCAGCAATCTTCCAGCTTTCCTAGATTGTAGCCCCTTTTCATCTGTGTTCTCATTTGTATATTCAGTCTCCTGGTTATATTTTGAGCCAACTTGTCAATTATGTTCAGTTGGTATCTCTATTGCTATTTCTTTCATCATCCTTATTGTCAGATATCCTGAGAAATGTCTTTGATTAAGGTCTGACCTTCATCTGTGCTCACTAAGTATGAACAAGGTTACTCTTCTTTGATCACTGAAGCTTTAACCAACCAGTGTATATCTTCCTTTAATTTACACAGGCAGGCAAGGTTGTTTTAGTATATGTCATATCTTTTATTAGACCAACTGAGTACTTGGAGAAAAGTTCTTTTGAAGCTTTTGGGCACAATCACCTTCCTTCAGGCACAGGGAGTATCTGCTGTTCTGACACTCCATGAAATGAGAGAAGGTAAAAACACTTTTTTTTGCGGGGGGGGGG
>NW_005843719.1:5192-11067 GCF_000455745.1 Alligator sinensis | reverse complement strand
TCTAAATGCAAATTTGGGGGGGGGGGGGGGGAAGAGTGGTTAGATACCGGTACCGCGGTAAAGAACACGCTGGCCAGATCATAGGTTCAAGTGCTTTATTAACGTTAGCCTGGCTCGCTCTCTCCCTCTCTTGGAGCATCAATCCCCCCGGGGATCGCCGCGGGGTTCTCACCGTCTGCTTTCTGCGAGCAAAGCAGGGCTACTTGTTCTTTGTTACTTCATGATCCCCTGTTTATTTCTCTTTCCTGGGTCCTCATTGGCTGCCTGGGGTTTTCCCAGATGTCTTCATCTCTGGCAGCTGCTCCCTCATCTTAGTAACCGCGTCACGGCTGCGACGCTGCTACAGTTGTATTTATGCATCAGTTTGTACTTAACTTGTTTGCTCTGCAATATTGCAGACTGCTTTGTCACTCTAGTTTCTGTCCTATCTCAAGTAGTTGTGTTTCTATATGCCTGTTGTAGAGACATTCTGAATGTGACTTTACATATTGTAGCAATATAGCTCTGTAGCTGGGTAGTGCCAAGTGCGGGTATTCTCTCTCCTCCTTTGCTTTCTCCAGCAGGTTCTTCACAATTCACACTCCATATTCAGCCACAACTTTGTCTTGAGGCAAAGACTTGATATCTCATGGTGAAAGCCATACATTTCTGCAAAGTCGCAAAATTCCCTTTTACTGAACTGTGGTCCGTTGTCAGTAATTACAGTTTTTGGAATCCTAGGGCATGCAAATATAGATTTAATATACTTGACAACTGTTGTCACTGTGGCATCTTCAAACATCGTTAAATAGTTCTAGTTTCTTCCACCTTTCCTTATAAGCCATGCTTCCCAGGCCTTTACTAATTTTTGTCAGTCTTTGCTGGATTCCTGTTAATTTATCCACATACTTCTTGAAATGCAGGACCCACAGGTGAAATACCACTGTCACTGAATAGAGCAGAAGAATCGCTTCCCTTGCAAGAGACACCCCTATTAACACAATCCAATATGCTGTTGGGGCTCTTTTCCCCAAAAAAGAACACACTATTAGCTGATATTCAGCTTAGGGTCTACTATAACCTCCAAATTCATCTCTGCAGTAGTGCAGCCTAGCCACTCATTCTCCAGTTTATATTTGTTCATGTGATTATTCCTTCCCAATTCCTTGTTGAATTTCATTTATTTGATTTCAGAAAATTTCTCCAATCTATTCAATTTATTCTGGATCCTGTCCCTACACTCCAGAGAGTATCTACACCTTCACCTGACTTGGTTCTGCCTGCAAATCTGTTAATCATGAATTCGATCCTACCCTGCAAATAATCAATGACAATATTAAGCAATACTAGGTCCAGGACAGATCCCTGGGGGACTCCACTTGATATGTCCTCCCAACTAGACATTGATCCATTGAGGAGACTACTCATTTGGTGTATCTACATGTGAAATCAATGCAACACAATAGACTCTGGAGCTGTTTGACTCTGCATGACATCTATACATGAGCCCAGAAGAGCAGCAATTTGAGTTGGGGCAGAGCATGCACACCCCTGATCACTGTCTCCATGTTCATTTCAGTACTATCCTATGGCAGAGTTAATTACTTTACTGAACCCTAATACTGGCACACATGTAGACTGTGATGCTTTACTGTGGATCTAATTAATCAACTCTGAAGTAAAGTGCATGTGTAGATCCACCTATTGAGTACAATGATAAAACAGTTCTGTCCATATTAGAGTATTTTCATCTAGCCTGTAATTCCTTAGTCTGTTACCAAGGATGTCACGTAAAACAGTGTTAAAAGCCTTTCTTAAGTCAAGCTATATCACTTCCAGTGTTCTTCCCTCATCCATAGAGCCTGTGACCTTATAGAAGGAAATCAGGTTGGTCAGACATTTTCTGTGATGACTATAATCAGCTTGGCCTGCAGCAGTGCCAACTAGAGCCTGATCCTCCCCAGAATATGGCTGGGTCCATCCTTATGCTCCTCCCTACCCCTATATTATCTCCTTCCTAATCTTGAAGAATGGATATAGTGGGGAAGCAGGGAAGTTTTCTCCCTGCGAACTTTGAAAAAAGTCCTGCATGACCTTCTCATAAACAAAATGGAGAAATGAGGATTACACAAAATTACTATGAGGTGGATAGACAACAATAGCTGCAAGCAAAGGGTAATTAGAAATGGATTAATGTCAGGAATGGTTGCATCCTGAGGATCAACATATGGCTGCACAGATGGTATCACTAGCAGGGCTTTGGCTTCTTCAACCATGGGATGTTGTTCCAAGAAGGAGGGTTGCTAGGAAGAGATGGGATCCACCTGATGATGAGAGGGAAGAGCATCTTCGCAGACAGGCTAACCACACCTTGCCGTGCATCTACAAATGCATCACGAGCAGGTCCAGGGAGGTGATCCTTCCCCTCTACCCAGCGTTGGTCAGGCCACAGTTGGAGTACTGCATCCAGTTCTGGGCGCTGCACTTCAAGAGGGATGTGGCTAGCTTTGAGAGGATCCAGAGGAGGGCCACTTGGGCAGGCCCTACAAAGAGAGGCTAAACGGCCTGAACCTATTCAGCCTCCACAAGAGAGGCTGGGGGGGGATCTGGTGGCCATTTACAAACTCACCAGGGGGGACCAGCGAGAATTGGGGGAGGTTCTGTTGCCCCAGGCACCACCCGGGGTTACTAGGAATAACGGCCACAAATTGTTAGAGACAAGGTTCAGGCTGGATCTCAGGAGACATTACTTTACAATTAGGGCTGTCAGGCTCTGGAATGGGCTCCCAAGGGAGGTGGTGCTCTCTCCTACCTTGGGGGTCTTTAAGAAGAGGCTTGACAGATATTTGGCTGGGGTGATATGACCCCAGAACTCGTTCCAGACCTGATGATGTGTTTAGGTCCCTTTCAACCCTAAGAACTATGATACTATGACACCTAGTGAGCAGGGCTTTAAACTAGGTTTACTGAGTCACAGTAATCAAGGAGCATTTAATTACTGACCAGGAGTAAAATCAAAACCTGCAAATTTATAAATACATTTCCTCTGTAAAAGGGGGAGTCATTTGCTTGTTTAATTTATGTCCTTATCTGCATTTCTGTATCCCTCCCCCACTCCTAGTTTTCATTCACTTTTGATCACTTGCTTCATTGGGACGGATGGGCAGGGACACACTACACTATACAGTGACAGAAACCTTTCTTAAATGACTGATTTCACCTAAACCCATTACTCATGGAAAGCATGTTTGCTGTTCCCAAGATGTGGTCTGACCTTTGTCAGAGCACCAAGGGTGCCTGATCCAGCTCCATTTCTTCCATTTACTGGGAAGCAGTGAGCCAATACAGTTAGCTTATGACTGTTATGTGGTCATCTGCAACCTACTGTACAGGTAATAAGCCCGTGAGCCCACCTGCATCTTCCTGCACTCCCTGATGCACTCACTGATGACAGGCAGGAAGGCAAGGGGTGGGAATCTGTTCCCTCTCCTCCCAGCACTACTTTCCTCACCCTGGAGAACAGGCAGGGGGACAAATTTAATATGACCCTCCAATAACATCTTATATGCATGGAAAATCATAACAAATTTATAATTTTCCATGTATAGAATTTAATTTTTGGAGGGTCATCTTAAATTCCAAGTCATCTTGGATTTGGGTAAATATAGTAGTTCTCCTTAGGTGCTTCTGCCTTTCTTATTATGAAACCTATTGATTTCCATATATTTGTCTGGTGTTATCACAGAGGTCTGTGGGGTTTATGCAACCAGCTAAAATTTAACATTGTTATGTTTCATTACCATTAGGTATGAAAATGTCTAAGATTAACAGTGTAAGGTTCCTACCTCTGTAAACTTCAATTGCTTTCTCGTAAAATGCTTCCCAATCCCTTGCCAAACAAAAATAAAACCAAAAAATAAATATATAAATAATCCCCTGGATCTGACAAACTTGTCCCAGAAAAGCTGGAGAGCTGCATTCCCAGTTGTCTTGTTATTACAAATCAGGGTTGAGGGTGGGGCAAGGGAAGAAGGAGAAGGAAGGGCAAGGGTTTTCTCTCTTACAGCCAAGGAAGCTAAATTAAAAAGAATCAGTTACCAAATTATTTCCACAAATACCACTTTGCACCACAGTGCTAGTCAGCTGTGCATCCAGCAGTGAAGCAGTGTGTAGACAGAGTCTGGTCAGACCCTTTCCTGGTGGACTTCCTGGCTGCATCCATCAAGCAATGAAGCATATTTGTGGAAGGTCTCACAGGATTGACAGTGGCTCAGCTTAAGGGTGCTTATTTTTCAGGTGCCAAGAGTGCCTCTGAGCTATGTGTAGTTCAATGTGAGTAGCTGTCAGCTGTCCCAAAAGGATCTAGTCAGAGATTGGAATCACCCAATTACCACTATGGGTGGGTTGGGGTAAAATAGGATCACCCGCCAAAGATTCACAAGTAACTCCATATTTCTCTCATGGAGATACTTCCCTGTCCAGTGGTGGGACTAGAGTTGCCATTACACTTTGTTAGGATAAGTCAGAGTGCATCGCAGGCTGCACTTGGGTTACTTAGTGTGTGGAACAGCATTGTACCTTGACTCCCCATCTTTCAGGCAAGTGCACAAAGCATTGAGAAACTGGGAAGAAGGTAAGGCAAACATCCCATGGAATTAAGCTGCTATCCCAGGAAATGAGACCAGCCACTTGTCCTGCCAGTGAAAGGAGATGTCTCAAATACTGCCACAGTCAAGAACCTAAGCTTTAAACTAGGCTCGTCGGGGGGAGGGGAAGATGAGGGCGTGGGAAGCTGTGGACCACCAAACCATGTGGCACCCACAAGGACAGCCCAGCCTGAAGAAGGAGAACATTGGGAACCTGCAAGCCATGGGGCGGCCAGCACTACAGCACAGGTAAGCAACGAGAAGGTAAGAAATAAGGGGCCCCTTGGGATTCAGATCGGGGGGGCAGCAAAGGCACCAGTCGCAGGGCTCAAGTGCCTATACACTAATGCTAGGAGCATGGGGAACAAGCAGGATGAACTAGTGCTCCTGCTTGCACAAAACACCTATGACTTAGTAGGGCTAACAGAAACCTGGTGGGATTCGTCCCACGACTGGGCGGTACATATTGAGGGTTATAGATTGTACAGAAAGGACAGGGTGAGGAAAAAAGGGAGAGGGGTTGCGCTCTATGTCAGTGAACAATATACATCAACCCTCATCAAGACGGAATCGAAGGATGAGGAAGTAAAAGGATTGTGGGTTAGGCTACACGGGGGGCAAGGAGAAAGGGATTTGGTGGTAGGGGTCTGCTACAGACCCCCACACCAAGGGGAAGAAATAGATTCAGGGCTCCTGAGGCAGCTCTCGGAGACCATAAAAGCTAAAGAGGCGGTAGTCATGGGGGGCCTAATCTACCCAGACATCTGCTGGGAGATGCAGACGGCAAAGTCCCACCGTTCACGCAGGTTTCTAACCTGCCCAAGGTTAGAGCCCTTCTTAGAGCTTCTTAGAGCCCTTCTTAGAGCTTCTTACCGTAAGGAAATGATCCTTCAGGCACAAGGCGAGACGATCCCGATGCGAGGAAAAGGAGGGAAGAGGGCCAGGAGGCTTCCTTGGCTGAGCAGAGAAATCCAGGGCAGCCTAAGGGCCAAAAGGGGAGCACATAAAAAGTGGAAACAGGGAGAGATCACCAAAGAGGAGTATACCTCCTCTGCTTGTGCTTGTAGGGAGGCAGTTAGACAGGCCAAAGCTACCATGGAGCTGAGGATGGCATCCCAAGTAAAGGACAACAAGAAATTGTTTTTTAGATATATAGGGAGTAAAAGGAAGGCCCAGGGAGGAATAGGACCACTGCTAAATGGGCAGAAACAATTGGTGATGGACAGGGGGGACAAGGCTGAACTCCTCAA
>NW_005843719.1:0-4363 GCF_000455745.1 Alligator sinensis | reverse complement strand
CCTAGGGAATGACCTGCTGGGTGGCACGGAAGTGGAAAGGGATCTTGGAGTCCTAGTGGACTCCAAAATGAACAAGAGTCGGCAGTGTGAGAAAGCCATCAGAAAAGCCAATGGCACTTTATCGTGCATCAGCTTATGCATGACAAATAGATCCAAGGAAATGATACTTCCCCTCTATCGGGCGCTGGTCAGACCTCAGTTGGAGTACTGCGTGCAATTCTGGGCGCCGCACTTCAAGAGGGATGTGGATAACCTGGAGAGGGTCCAGAGAAGGGCCAGTCGTATGGTTAAGGGCTTGCAGACCAAGCCCTACGAGGAGAGACTAGAGAACCTGGACCTTTTCAGCCTCCACAAGAGAAGGTTGAGAGGCAACCTTGTGGCTGCCTATAAGTTCATCACGGGGGCACAGAAGGGAATTGGTGAGTTTTTATTCACCAAGGCGCCCCCGGGGGTTACAAGTAATAATGGCCACAAGCTAGCAGAGAGCAGATTTAGATTGGACATTAGGAAGAACTTCTTCACAGTTAGAGTGGCCAAGGTCTGGAATGGGCTCCCAAGGAAGTTGGTGCTTCTCTGTGTTTAACAATCCCAATTCACAAACAGCATAACAGCAGTTTAAATGGTCAATATACAATGTGCATGTACACACACACATACACACATACTTTAATGTACAGTGAACAAGGCAGCAGTCTTGTAGAAGAAAAATGTGTAATCCAGTGGCCAAGGTCTGGAACGGGCTCTCAAGGAAGGTGGTGCTCTCCCCTACCCTGGGGGTCTTCAAGAGGAGGTTAGATAAGCATCTAGCTGGGGTCATCTAGCCCCAGCCCTCTTTCCCGCCTATGCAGGGGGTCGGACTTGATGATCTATTGAGGTCCCTTCCGACCCTAACATCTATGAATCTATGAATCTAAGCTCTGTTAAGAGTGAGAGGTCAAACAACTTTGTGCTCCACATGGCCTTCTGGCTTCCTCCAAGCTCTACATCCAGACAGGACTGTGCCCTTTGAAAGAAGTCCAGTGCCATGTAGGTACCCAAAACACCCAGTGACTAAAATACTTTAGGTGCCTTTGAAAGACATGGTTTAAGTAACTTGGAACCTTTCAACATGAAAAACGTCTGGTTAGAGAGATGTGCTGGTACAACTTGTGTGACAAGTCTTTATCTGTGGAACAAGTTTCAACTCTTATTCCTATTCAGGTACAAAACAACCCAAGTTATTTGATCCTCAGAATACTTTGCAAGGAATATCTCTGTAGAGATGACATGGTGGCTTATTGGGTCCGGGGGGGTGAAGGGAACTGTTATAGGTTATGTCTCCGTGGAAGTTCCAAGTATTGAAATGGTTGAATTCTGCTGATTGCTGGAGGCTAAGTTGTTACTGAATTGTGAATACAGGCTGGGGTTCCCAAACATAATTACACAATTGCATAACTCTTATTAATTTCTAATGGAAACTGTATACTCAAATTATTAAATAGCTTTAGGAACACTGGGCACAGCACAACTTGGGCTTTTTAGTTGACCTTACTGACAATTTTCCATGAAGATTAAAAAAAAAAAAAAATTGACAGACTAAATACTTATTCCATATATATATATATATATATATATATATATAATAACAAACATATATATGTATCTGTTGTTAAACAACATCCCCTCTCCCTTTAGTATATTGTGTTCTTTCCCCTTCCTGGTCTCAGAGACAAAAAACTCGCTTTATTGGTATCCTTACAAGGAAAAGCTTTGTTCCTAAGGCTTTCCTCAAGGAACATTTCACCTCTTCATTCCTCAGGGTATATATCAAAGGGTTCAGGACAGAGGTAATAACACTGTACATGAGGGTGGCTATCATGTCCCATTCAGGGGAGTAGTGAGTGGAAGGAGGTACATAGTTAAAGATAACTGGTACATACAGTAAAGCCACCACAGTAAGGTGGGAAGCACAGGTGGAGAAGGCTTTCCTCCTCCCTTCCCATGACTGGACCTTCAGAAATAGGAAGGAGATGATGTAGAGGTAGGAGAAGACTGTAAGGATGAAGGGGCCTATCACAATTCCCCCTGTGACAATGTTGAGCAGTCTCAGGTTGAGGTGTGTCCTGCTGCAGGCCAAGTTCAGCAAGGGCTTGATGTCACAGAAGAAGTGATGGATATGGTTGGGACCACAGAAGTGTAGCCTGGAGGTCATGACAGAGTGCATCAGCGCATGCAGAAAACCAGTGGCCCAGGTGGCTGATGCCAGCAACAAGCAGGTCCGTTGGTTCATGATCGCTGTGTAACGTAGAGGGTTGCAGATGGCCACATAGCGGTCATAGGCCATGACAGCCAGCAGCATGGCCTCGCTGCTGCCCAGGAAGTGGAAGAAGTGGAGCTGGGTCAGGCAGCCAGGAAATGAGATGGCCTGGTACTGTGAGAGGAAGCCAGACAACATCTTGGGCACAGTGACTGTGGAGTAGAAGATGTCCAAGCAGGAGAGGTTTCCCAGGAAGAAGTACATGGGGGTGTGAAGTCGAGGCTCAGCTATTACCACAGTCACAATGGCACTGTTCCCCAATAGGCTGACCAGGTACAGCATCAGAAAGATTACAAAGAGGAACTGCTGCAGACCTCGGAGACTGGTTAGACCTGTGAGGATGAATTCACTGACCTGTGTCTGGTTCTCCATCCCTTTGGTTGGAAAAGAAGATGCAGGAGTACAAGGTGATGTAACAAATTCTGCAGTATACATAGGCACCTATTTACTAGGCACCTTCCATGCAAGAGACTCAAGCATTGGCATTAATTAAACCTTCCCCAAGCTTCTCTGTGTTTAACAATCTCAATTCACAAACAGCATAACAGCAGTTTAAATGGTCAATATACAATGTGCATGTACACACACACATACACACATACTTTAATGTACAGTGAACAAGGCGGCAGTCTTGTAGAAGAAAAATGTGTAACCTTGTCATTCAAGACTTCATTGCTATCCGTGGGTACAGGGAAGACACAGAAACTCAGCTTTTTCTACCTTCTGCCTTAGCAACTCAAATAATGTCCGCTCATGCAGTGCTGTTATAAGACCATGTTTGTGTTACAGAACAACACCCAGGTAGTGTTATGTCATATAGTGTCATCACACCATGTGCTGTTTTCAAAGCCACACAATGCATTTCATTAGAAAGATTCAACCCTGAGTCACCAACCGTGATGCACAGACTGTTACCAGTTAAGCTATAGGACTAGCTATGTTATCTATCCCTGGTAGGCTGCTTCATCTTAGGGGTGGATGAGGCTGGGTGCTGGGCATGGGGGAAGGTATAGAGTTCAGTTCACTCAGAGAGGCTGACAGAGAGACAGAGAGAAAGAAACCATCTCAGGAACACTCTGGGTTTCCAATGTTATGTATTACTATGGCTGCTGTGGCTGCTGCTGAAAATAGGTAGGCAGCTAATATTCAGTGTACATTTGTTATCAGGTTGTGCCTGACCACCGTGATTGCCTTCCATGATGAGATGACTGAGATGACCTGTGGATACAGGGAGAGCAGACAGATGAGATATACCTTGACTTTAGCAAGGCTTTTGATATTGTCTCCCACAACATTCTTGTAACCAGCTAAGGAAGTACAGGTTGGATGCATGGACTGTAAGGTGAATACAAAACTAGCCTGATTGTTGGGCTCAAAGAGTAGTAATCAATGGCTCAATGTGTAGTTGGCATCTGGTATCAAGTGGAGTGCCGTATGGGTAGGTCCTGAGGCTGGTTTGTTCAACATCTTCATCAATGACCTAGAAGATGGGATGCAGTGCACCTTCAGCAATTTTGCAGATGACAGCAAGCTGCGTGGAGTAGTAGATACGCTGGAGAGCAAGGCTAGGATTCAGAGAGACCTTGACAAATTGGAGGACTGGAGAAAAATCTCATGAGCTTCAGTGGGCATGTCTACACATTCATTAATATGCTGTAATTATGGTGCATTAAGTTTAGTTCCTGTAATAACAGGTACTAAATGTGCCATAATTGGCACTACTGTGCATTAGCACAGATTAACATTTTTTGTGACACTTAATGCACATTAGACTCGGTGTACTGTGCATTAGAAGATTAATACGTTTTTTCATGACGTGCTAGTGCACAATAGAATTAAAACAGTCCCATGCACCAGTACAGTCTGGGGACTGCCTGGCTAAGCATCAGCTCTGCAGAAAAGAAGCTGGGGGTGATAGTGGACAATTAGTTGAATATGATTCAACAGTATGCATTGGTTGCAAAGAAGGCTAACAGCATATTGAACTGCATTACTAGAAGCATTACCAGAGGATGGAGGGAAGTGATTCCCATCTTCTCAGCACTGGTGGGGCCACATCTGGAGTAC
>NW_005843718.1:59242-59994 GCF_000455745.1 Alligator sinensis | reverse complement strand
TTTTAGGCTCCCCCTGAAAATGCGGGTTGACCTTTTCTGCATCCTAGGAGGATTTTTCCTACGGTTCCATATCGATGTTGTGCCGCTTGAAGTGTCTTATGGACCGTGTATACTAGCTCATTGCGAGGGTTATGCACGACAGCCCACACGTGGTTCGTGGTGAACCCAAGGGTTATGGTTAGTGACTCACCCAGATCGATGGCGTGGAGCTGTGTGTTTTTAGCCGTGGCTAGCAGGCGAAGCAGATTCCACTGATCTCTTTTCGTCCAGGGCATGGACTTTCGGGATTTGTTACGGATCTGTCGCTGCAACTTGGTGAGGAGTGCCAAATCCCTGGGTCCAACATAATGCCGGTACCAATTTAAACGACCCAAAAGCTGTTGAAAGTGCCTCTTAGTAACAGGGAGGAATGTTTTTAATGGACCGATGTTAGGACCCTCATGCGAGATTCCGTGGCGGATGGAACCGATGTATCAAGTGCCGAGGAACGTAATGTCATCTACAGGATGTAGGCATGACTTTTCCTCGTTGATCGTCCATCCCTCACTTTGAAGGTGAGCGACTAGTTGATTGACTATACTAGTAACCACGGAACTATCACGACCCATGATAGCAATGTCGTTGACATAACTCCAGATTTTTAATTCTTCCTCTGGGGGAAGAGAATGTGAGGCTTGAAAATTCTTCAGGGTATTGTTCATGGCACCAGTAGCCAGCGACGGAGCGTTGCGATATCCCTGCGGGCAAACTGC
>NW_005843718.1:52781-54726 GCF_000455745.1 Alligator sinensis | reverse complement strand
CCCGGTTTTATGGTTCCGTATAATTTGGGTATATGCGGTTCTTCTTTTTCCTCTGGTGGTAGGTCTCCCTCCAGCGTTCTCCACCCTGACCAGTAGTACTGGAATCTCCGTACTGTTGTACACCAGGTTCTCGTGGTTCCCTGATGTTCCGGGTGGCTTCTGCCGGGGTTCAGTGATGTTAGGAGTGAACCTCCAGGCACAACTAAGGTTCCTGTATGCGGGGCCAGGTGTTCTATTAATTGCGTGGCTAACATAGCTTTGGCTAGGCACCCATATCTGTGTTGGTGTTCCTGTAAGGTGCGGTGGCCCATATACACTGGATGCTCCGTCTCGATGTTTCTTGCGACAGCCCAAGTGTGCTCCTGTGTGAATCCCACGTAGATGTGTAGTGGTGTGTTTCCCGACGGCGCAGTTAAGTGAGTATTACTTGCTTCAGACAATACTGACTCTAAGGCCCTTTGGTCTTGGTTTGTCCAGGGCTTACGATTCCTTGGCCTTTTGCGAAGTTGTTGCTGGATACGTTGGACTATTTTTAAATGTGGGGGTGCCACATAGTGACGAAGCCAATTTAATTGTCCTGATAGGGCTTGAAAGTCAGTTTTTGTCTTTGGTTGTTGTATAGATGTAGGTATGATGTTATGTGTGATACCCGACTGGCACTGACCTGTAAATTGAGTTCCGAGGAAAATGAAGCTGTTGGCTGGTTCCTTCATTGATTTGTTGTCATTTATTCTCCAACCCTCCTTTTGTAGATGGTCTCTCAAACTCATAGCTGCTTGGTGCACGGTCTCTTGATGGTGTCCCATTATCACTATATTGTCCATGTAGGACCAGATGCTCACTTTCTTGTTTTCTGCATAGATACCTCTAAAGCTCTGAATACTATCATTTATTTCAGTGGTGGCAAGAGCTGGGGAGTTCTGTTATCCCTGAGGACACACGTTCCATTTATACATTTTGCCATTCACGCACATGTTTAGTATCCCCTTGTCATCTTCTAGTGGCACGGAATAGAACATATCTTTCAAGTCCAGTGTTACCGCTCACCATTCACCTCCCGCCTGGATTTCCGTTATGCCGTGTATAATTTCCATTATTGTGTGGGTCGCGGGCATTTGTAGTAGAGCGCACCGGCAGCCTCGCTGTTGTAGGTTCCGTAACAGTTTCTTGACTGATTCTTGTAGACCTTCCTTTGTCGTGATTGGTCTATACCGCCACAGCGTTGGGTTCTTTATGGTCGGCCGGTGTTTTCCCACATGTGGGGCACGTAATGGCAAAGCTGAAACAATATACTGTTGTAACTGAAGTAATTTGATTCCTGGTACCCCTAGGATGTTTACACTCCCTAGGGTTCCGGATAGAATTTTGTTGTTGATTTTAAATTTAATTGCAGGGGTACTTTTGATGGAGTTAAGCCCCTGTACAAATACTATTCTTGATGTATTCTTGTGTGGGACATTAGGCTTTAAAACATTTACTTGTGCCCCTGTGTCTAACAGGAAACGCACGGGCATTTCCTGGTCGTAATTTGGCGCCTGTACATTTAGGGTTAAATACGGGCATTCGTCACCATCGGGTCGGCCGTCGGTGCCCGTTGCGGCGGCCCCTCTTTGTTGCTCTAGCCTTTTATACTTAAATCCCTAACTCCTTTTGACCTCTATCTCCCACTTCTCATAATTCTATCGGCGTGAGCCCGCTGTTTTGTAGTAGGAAGCCAAACCGTGCCTTTTCTTCCGGCGTCCTCTCTTTCCAATAATTGTTGGGAGACATTTTAGGGGATAATTTGGGAGATGTTTCCTTTTCTCCCTTTTGTTTTGCTACTGCACTCTTGGAACAGCAGATGTGTTCTCTACCTTAACAAACTTTTCTAATCTCCGGCAACTCGTGAAGAATATTCCCGATGGGGGTTCCTACTAGTGTAAATAATGACATTTTGAGAAGTGGC
>NW_005843718.1:51487-52713 GCF_000455745.1 Alligator sinensis | reverse complement strand
GCACCAGCGATGAGGCCAATAATCACGCCGTTGCTCTTCAGTTAGCGTCACTGGATAGGCTTCAGCATCCCAGATAAGATAACTCATGCCGGCTATAGCGTATAAGAGCTGTTCCAATGTCGGGTTACTGGGTGGATTTTTGTGCCACTTATAGATTTGATTTGTTAGAGTGGGGACCACTGCTGCGCTTACTGGGATTGGCCAGACTTGGTTATAGGTAATATGAGTCTGGTCGGTACATGTCCCCCCACTCCATATCGGGTGGCGCATTAATGTAGCACTCTCTTCCATATCTAATAACTTGCCCCCATTTAATAAAATGAGGTGGCCTACCCACATTACTAGGGATTCTTCAGAATTAATTTTTGTTTCTTTTATTAATTCTTGCATTTCTCCCCTTGTTCACATTTGGTATACCGCGACAGTACGAGTCAGCTTACCTTCTACTGTAGTTTTCACTGTGGTTACGGGGTTCACGTGGAGCGTTGGGGCGCTTGCGATTTTGGTCTCCTGCGGGAGGCTAGGGTACGTTGGTGGTACACTGTACGGCGGTGGTGAGCTAGATGGCACTAGAGAGTTATTTTTTACACTTCCTACCGACATGGCAGGGGGCGCTAGAGCGCCTCCTGCTGCGCTCTCTGCTGAAGCATTAGGGGTTGCTAGTGGGTCCTTGTTCTCCTCCCGCACTAGGGTTATATTACTCGCCCCTCCCATCTTGTGGCCCACGTCTCCTCTACTCACTGTGCCTGTTAGGATTTTTTGCGCCCTTTTCTCAACAGTCGCACTCTTCCCCTCAGCATCGGCGCCACCTTGGGATCTCAGTGTGGCCAGCGCTGCATTTTTTTCAGTGGCTTCCTGGGCCATGGTCTCAATGTGACCGGCTTGATTTACTGCATGCCTTAAAAGCTCAGTTATTGTGCGAAACATGATATTAATTACTTCTCCTTTGTTCCATCTCTTTCCCCCGCATCTCCACCTAGAGGCTTCCCGTCCACCTGTCTCCAATCGTTCCCTAAAATCTGACAGGATTTGGCTCTCTCTGCTCCCCTCCCGGAGAGCTGGGCAAAGAAATCGATCGGGTGGTGTGTCACGGCCACTGCTCTCTTTTATGTACTTAATGCACCGGCTATATTCTCTTCGTGAGTCTTTATTTTTACCATTGGTGATTTGCTTTGAGGATATAAAAGGCGTCACTTCTTGGGCCTTATCATATGGTCGGTACAGTA
>NW_005843718.1:49374-51136 GCF_000455745.1 Alligator sinensis | reverse complement strand
GCGTCCTGAGTGGGGCACCGGGTGGTGACACCAACCCAGACACGCTCGGGGATGCCAGGTGCGAGAGGGAGATAAACACCGGAGGCAATGAGGGGGTGAAATAAAGCTTGATGTTTACTTACACAACAGTCGAACGATAGGTCGAAATAACTTGGTGGGTGAATATGACTTGGAGAACGATACAGATGATAAACTATACACAGCAGCAAGGAAATACAGATGACGGACAAGTGACGGGTGATGGGTGAAGACCGCAGTCTAAGTACGATACAAGTACAATGTCTGGCTAGGACAAGGTACAGGACGTTCCGGATTTGCGAGGCAGTAAGCTGTGGCGCTCGGAGCAACCAGAGCAGCTTCTGCTGGTGACCAGGCCCCAAGACAGGTGATCAGTCTGTCTCGAGAGTCGGAGCCCGGGGACCCCGCACCAAGGCGTGCGGTCCCCTATATAAAATGTTTAGCCAATCAGAAAGCTCTCCTGATGGTAAGTTCTGGAACACATGGACATGCTGGCCAGCCATGTCCATTAGGTGGCCTTTGGTTGGCTAGACCACAGGTGATCACGCCCTACTTAACATTGTGATCACGCGCCGCCCGCATGGTGGGTCAGACTGCGGACACACTCCGCCACCACATCACCAGTTACAGATGGTTGTGTCACTTAACCTTTTTTGGTACAATAATCTGGCGGGGGTCACTTTATCTGTTGACACAGGGCTGTTAGAACTAGTGGAAGCTTCTGGTTTCAATCTTCCCCTTGAATTAGTAACCTTAAGGCAATTTGGTTTGCTCGTTCCACAATCGCTGAACTTTGTGGCTGTGTATAGTCTCTGCCGTATGTTAAAAGTGTGACAGATTCCTTGAGTCACAGCTGGTGTGAAATACGGTCCTTGATCAGAATCGATTTACCTTTGGTGTTCACCAGCATGAAAATATCTGTTCTTCTCTGGTTTTGGCAGCTATCACTCAGATCTATTTTTGGTACCTGTCTTGGCAGCTTCATGCTCACAGTTATTAAAGGTTGACTTGTGCCACAGCTGTGTGCCTTTACTTTGCCACAGCAACAAAGTCAACCCATCAAGCTGGGTAATGTCAATGCATATTGCAACGTATGCAGGCGTATTATCAGTTTGACATCTGATGTTCTGAGCTTTCTTCTTCTCCGTACGAGAAGCCAGTCTATCATTGCATGTACTACCCAGTCACTGTCAGAGAAAATTGATAAGGAGGAGTGTTCTCATTTGCACATACACCACGGACAAGCTCGGCCACCTGAGCCGAGTGGGGAGTGGAACTTCTGCAAATAACTCGGTCCATTTCTCATGTCCGTATTCATAGACAGACGTGTAACCTGTGTATTGCTAACCACTCACAATAGGTGGAGCCATCAGCGAACCAGATGTAATCACCATCTCTTATTGCTTCATCACGTGGCTAGATCTGCAATCAGAGCAACTGGGTCCCAACTGGATTAATCAACAGTTACATTTAGAATTGGAGCAGGCTGGCGTGGGCCATCTATCAGACCCTTGGAATACTCTGTTGGTTAGGTTCCCAGACAAAAGAACCCACTTCTACACGTTCAAAGGGGAAGGGATATTTATTAACAAGGGACAACCAACAAAGCAACAAGGCAAGAGTGATGATAATAACAGCCAATTAATTAACAATAATGGGAACTACTTTCAAAATCAGCTATTGTCTTCCTAGGTCCTTCAGCCATCACTCTCTGCTGTCTCTGGAGGAGAAAGGCAGGCTGCCC